>NC_047115.1:5289237-5396737 GCF_902500255.1 Thalassophryne amazonica | reverse complement strand
CTGCAACACTGAGCATGGACTTATGCCACCGCTGCAGGACTGACATAACGAGGTCAACCAGAAGAGCGTGGTCTGCACGCACGGCAAGAGACACTATGTCCTCCTAAATGGTTCCCGTACAAATGTTGGGATTACCTGCTGCCGGCAGTGTCTGTCAGCAGGTTGCAGACAGGCTCGATCCTCATCTCCGTTTCACACATACATGCAGAAAAGTGACCAATAACACTGATGGAGAGACCTCAACTTTCCACGGAATTGCGGTCATTGGACTGTGCAGTGTCGCAAGGCCAACCTGGCTCCAGTAATCATGTCTGTAGAACTGACACATCCCAGGACATGCTGCCATGGAAAGCAACCTGAACAATACAGGTACGTGCAGAAATATTAGCACATTAGGGTTTTAGAGGTGGCTATGGGAGCTCAGCCACTCTGCCCATTTTCCAGCTCCACGAAAACATGCTGTCCAAGGTGGTGGGGAACGCTGCCCTCAACATTGATCCTCTCCTTCTGCTGCTACAGATACAACATGGAGCTAGCATGCAAGCACTAGAAAGAGCAGAAGTTGAACGTGTTCATGGACAAAGCTGCCCGCCTGACTGCAGCTGGGAAACAGCTGTCAATGGAAATTTTTCTTTGAGGCATTTCACTGCTAAATAAATTCTCCCAGTTCTACAATGAGCACTGGCCTATACTGGCTCCACTCTTGCAGCAGAGTCACTGAGATGCGGTGACTCGTGCTCTCCACACCACCTACCAGCACGGCGCATCATTGATCTGACCTCTTGCATACACGCAGCACTGTGTGCTGAGCTTAAAACAAAGATGTTTTTGAGGTCACTTGATTTTAAAAAGTTCATTCAAGCATGAAGAAAGTAAACCCACTTGGCTATGGCCTGAAAAATCCCTGCAAAGGGATTATCTGTGATACCTGAAGAAATCCGAGGGCTGTTGTTGTCTGCTGGGTTCTGGTGGACTTGCCTCTCAAATGGCTGATCTCTCTTCTCCAGCTGATGGTATAACTCCAACTGCAGCACACACAGTCAAAACTGAACAACTGGAACAAGAGTTTAAACAAGGAGTTTAAATTCCCACTTTCACACATTTCTCAATGTTACCCGACAACATGGTGATTAGGTAAATTAATTAACTATGAGTGATTCAAATAAGGGAGATAGGAAAACACCCTCACTCCATTTGTCACCAAAAAAAAAAAAAAAAAAAAACAGTCACACTTTCAAAAACATAACTTTCTCCCAGGAACGCAACTAAAAAATCTGCATGAAAAATCTACGTTAGACCATCTTGTATATGTTCTGGTGTTTATATCAGATGTGCTCACCTTATCCTTCTGCTTTGTCTTCACATTATCCTTCTCGGTGCTGGTTTGTGAGCTGGAGGCTGCTTCAGACTCTGTGGGCAAGTTAAACTTGACCAATTTACCTTGTTTGCTTGGAGGCTGCACAGCAAGCGATTTCACTTGCTCTATGACCTTCAGGCATCGTGCCACTGTTGTAGAGAAGGATGACTGTGCCCCATGACAGGGACTCGATGATGGTGGTGTTGGTGCTACTTGGCTGGTGGCATATTGAGAAGAACTGGAGGAACTGAGGGACTGATTCACCAAGGTCTGTCCAATAAATGGTAAGACTGCATGACTGGAAGGAGGAGCAAATGGAGGTTGTCCAGGAGGACGTCGTGGTGGAGGACCAGGAGGTGGGCCTGGAGGAACCTGTAAAGGAAGCCGGCGTGGCGGTGGTCCAGGAGGTGGACCTGGAGGACATCCAAATTTTTGAGGTGGCTGCTCAGCAGGACGAGATGGACTGCCCGCACTTGTGGAACTCTGCACTGAAGGTTGCTGAACAGCAGGTCCAAGAGGCCAGGAGACTGGAATCACCGGCTGTTTGTACTGATCAGGAGGAGGTCCTGAGGCAGATTTAGATGAAAGAGTAGAGGAGGGACTTCTCTTCATTATTTTTGTGAGACTGTGAAGCTTCTGTGCCTTCTTTAGAGCCTGTAGTTCCTGCTTGTCTAAAAAGCCTTCATACTCTGAGACAGCTTGATGTCTGTGACCCAGTTCAGTACTGTTAACCTTGGCAGGGGAGGGGGAATGAACATGATCAGATTCAGCAGAACTCGTTCTCCTGGTGCGGTGCTCTTCCCTTGGGGATGGTAAAGGGCTGCTAATCTCTCTTTCTCTGGATGAAGACTTGGGCATGTACAGGTCTTCCTGAGCTCTGGTTGTCATTTTAGATACATCTCCAGAACTTAGTTTCAGTCCGATTGTCCGGAGAAGACTTTGGATCTTGTCATATGGTTCTGACTGGCTTTTTGCTTCCTCACTTATTGTCTCGACTGACGAATGTTTGGGGCTTGATGACTTTTTTTCCCCTTCTTTGGTCAAACTGCTGCCGGACTGTTCTGGAGCCAATCCAACAATCTGAGCGAAGCCCCTGCTATCTTGAAGTGCTCGCTCATGAGGCAGGAGGTCATCAAGGGTGCAAACATTTGCCAATTTCTTTTCAACAACCACATTTTTATTAAGCATATCAAGGAAACGGTCCAGGGGTGGTTTCTCAGCAGGAGGTGACTGGTGTGGTGCCATTTTATTCAGTATGGGAGATGGGCTTCTGGGAGGAGGTTCTGTGGGAGAAGGGGGTCTAAAAAGTGGTTGGGAAGATGATGTGGAAGAAAGCTGAGCTGATGGAGGTTGTGTAGAAGAATGAGTAGCTTGGTCAACTGGATTAAGTGGGGGATCATTGGGTTCTGGAGACTGGCTACGTTTGGCAGGGTGATACAGATCATCATGAGGCCGGTCTCCATATTGTGCATCATAGTAGCGATCCTCATATGGTTCATCATACACATCATAGCGATCAGTGTAATGGTAGGTGGCAGAGGGAGGGCCACCATAAGAAGGTTCACCATACCGACAACTATCATAATGGATTTCAGGTTTGGAAGAGTCAATGTAAGGTCGATCAGCATACGGATGAGCTCCGTAGGGGTCACTGTAACCATCACTGTATCGTCGTCGTTGGTAAGAACTATAATGCCCATCGTAATAGTCAGGAGGATGGCGGTGGTAGTCTGGACCCTCTGGTCGATTTTTTAAAATGGAGCGGACTGGTTTGTACTCAGTAAGTGGGACAGCAATCCTGCCATGGTCATAGTCTATACAGGTCCTCTGCGCAGGATCAGATTCTCTGGGGTCCCTGTCCACCAGAGACTTTTTATAGGCAATCATCTCATTCAACTCCTCCAGCTCTCGCTTCTTCCTTGCTAGCTCATCATCCATACAACCTCCACGCCTGGGAGGAGGAATTGGCTCTCTCGTCCTCTTGTGACCATCTTGTCGCTCTCTGCTGACTTTGGTCCTCTTCTTGCTAGCTCTAGCTCTATCTCTATCTCTGCTCCTGTCCCTGCTTCTGCTCCTGTCCCTGCTTGAGCTGGAACTGCTGCCATGCCTTTTGCTGTGTTTGTATCGACGACTTCTTCCATCACGTTCATGACTGGTGCCGCGCTTTCTTTTGATGACCCGTCCAAACTCATCTCTGGCTGGGCTCCTGCCCCTGCTCCGACTGCGGCTATGTTTATGGCGAGCGAAACCACATTCCTTTCTGTCAGTGATCTTACTGTCCTTTGCTCTGAGATTTTTCACCACTGCTTTCAGCTTGTCCATCTCTGGTTTTGCACTTCTGAAATGGCATTAAAAACATTTAGGTCTTAAACATGGCATAATGTCATTAGTCTCAATTGCTGGAATGTTCGACAGCAGGCAAATATAAACAATCTATCAATAGCCAAGTAGACATGGGACCCAGGTCTTAGACCATCACAGTATCAGTTCTATCACTACAGTGACAATCTGGTCAAGCACAAAACCACAGTAAAGCCCCTTTCACAACGGGCCTGCATACAGTTGCATAATGTGGCGTACTATGCAGAACTTTACGCTGCCCCATGCTGGCCTGCATGGCAATACGGGAAGGGACGCAAAGTGGTCTGCGAATGGACGCAAGAAATTAACTCAACTTTATATATAGAACACTTTCGAACAGCCAAAACTGAAACAGTGCTGTACATGAATGTTTCTGTGAAGGCTCTCAGTTGTCCAGGTGGTTTCCATAGTAGAGAAGCTTGAATCTTCGACTGGACTGGGTTGCTTGACGCGAGGATGTTTCGTTTCAAATCGCAGAAGCTTCCTCTTGCTCTTTAGCTGAGGAAGCTTCTGCAATTTGAAGCGAAACATCCTTGCGTCAAGCGACTCAGTCCAGTCGAAGATTCAAGTTTCTCTACTATGCTGTACATGAAGGTCATAAAAACAACAAAGCAACCCAACAACAATAAAAACAGCAATAAACAAGCAAAACAACTATAACAGAGCCATGTCTCATATTGTGTTAAAAGCCAGTGAATAAAATTTTAAGATGTTTTAAGATTGGTTTTAAATCCAGACAGTGAGGACGCCTAATGTGCACAGGTAAATCATTCCAAATTTTTGAAGCTACAACTGAGAATGCTCGATCCCTCTGAGCATTCGCTTGGACCTTGGTACATCAAAAAGCAGCTGATCAGCTGACCGGAGGCACCGTGCAGGCGCGTAGGGGTGAAGTAGCTCAAAGAGGTAGGGTGGGGAGAGGCCATTTAAAGGTTTAAATACAAATAAAAGAATCTTAAACTGAACCCTAAAGTGCACAGACAGCCAGTGGAGGGAGGCTAGGACAGGTGTAATGTGATCCCCCTGTCCTACTCCAGTTAGCAGACAAGCGGCAGCATTTTGAACCAAAGCCCTGGTCCCAAATAATGAAGGATGAATAATGAGCCACGCAGCATGTTTTTTTGCTATGAGAGTATTTATTCAACTATCATGGGAGAATAGTGGCTCTGAGAGGCTCTTAGAGGCAGCATCTTCAGTTAACGAGGCTCATCTCTGAGCGTGGCGCTAATTTCAAGATGTTCAAAATTAAAGCGCCTTTCACACCGGACCGACTTCGAGTTGCGTTGTGTGGAGTCATGACGACACCATGTGGATGCAACCTAGTGCCAAGACAATGTAGCTCAACGTCAGAACACCGTGACGGATGAAAAAGATGAAGCGAATCGGACGGAAAAAATTAAACATGTTTAATTTTTTCCGTCCGATTCGCTTAAACATGTTTAATTTTTTCTGGGTTGAGCACAGGATGCAGAAAGTTAAGTCAGGGCAAAAGCAATGGTACTCAATGTGACTGGAAGCCACACCTCACAAGACGTTACCCGATGCCAATTTATGATTCCTGCTGTGTTCTATTGTTCCCAAAGTATAAATCACGCAGGATTGTTTTTATACCGTGTACACAATGCAGTAAAACTACACGCTCAAAAAGAGCACAGAAAAAAAAAAAAAAAATGCTCAGCCTGGCTGCTGCTGTAGCTCCTCACTCTTAAATTCTCCCACAACTGTGTTTAAACAGTCCATCAAAGTCCTGCTCACAGACTGATTGTCAGAGACAGGACATGTCCACATCCAGTATAAAGTCCGGATATCTCCAGTCCACAGCAAAAATGGTGACAAAGTTTCAGTTTGTACAGGGGTCCAAAGTTAAAGTTTCTTAAATTTTGGTAAAAAGAGATGCAAGTTATTGGTTGAGCTAATAGGATTAATAAATGGAATAGTTTTGATTGCGTTGAATGTTTGGTCTCCAAAGTAAAGGTCAAACAAGGTTAACATCCACTGAATTCTATGACATGTGACATATGTTACCACGTAACATGATAACGAAGCATGATACATGGTCCAAACTATTCCTTTTTAAAACCCTGTTAACTAATAATTTGCATAATTTTTTTACAAAAATTGGAGCAACTTTAACTTTTGACCCCGTACAAACTGAAACTGACCTTTGTCACTATTTTTGCTGTTTTCACCCCATAACTCCTGATCATTCAGTCATAGATAGTCCAAACTATACCTTTTTGGAATCGTTTTATGATCAGACAAATAATGTGGTGTAGTTTTCAAAATGATTTGAGCATTTTTAATTTTGACCCCTGTGTAATTCTTCAATTGACCCCTACCTGGCTGCCTATTGAAAATTGAAATGGCCAGTCGGGTTTTTGAAAAGAGTAATGTCTAAGGAGTATTTGTGCCAACTTTGGTGCTTGTATCACCATTTGCACAATTTTGCTTTAAATATTCTCTTAGCTGCTGCACTACAATGACTCGTGCACAAAACAAGCATTTTGGCACAATGCCAGCTCGCAAAAGTTAAAAGTTTGATCACAGTGTCAAAGTGTCTGTGTGTTTAAAGCCACAGAAGTGCAGAGCTGTGCAGGAATGCAGAATGAGAGCGCGCAAAAAAGTGATTTTGCAGACACAACACAAAGTTAAAAGGTGTATCACAGCGACTGTAAGGCGTGGAAGAAATATAGAAATAAAAAAAAAAAAAATATATATTTTTTTTAAAAAGTGATCCACTGTTGCAGCAGCGTGGACTCACTCAGTGCAGCATCTTTTTTTGGACTGCGTTTAAAAAATGTGACATCTTGAATGGATGCTGTGAATTGAAAACCCACACTTTAAAGGGAACAAGTGTGGGAGAGCTGGAGGTTTGGACCAAAGCCGAAGTGTGCACCAACGTCCCGTTATTACGGTGCTTCATGGATCATATGTGGAGCAGAGGAGGATTCACAAACCCCAAGTCCAATGCTCATAGTCATGTATGTTAAGTAGGACCTGAACCACTCCAGGGCACGAGCACTAATGCCTACTAGTTGCTGCAGATGATATAACAAAATACTGAGGTCGACAGAATCAAAGGCAGCAGTTAAGTCAAGCAAGACAAGAACAACAATTATTTTCCATTAAAATATCATTAAAACTTTTAAAAGGGCAGTTTCCGTACAAAGCAACATTTTAAAAGCAGACTGAAAAGCCTCCAAGATGTTGTGTTCATCAAGGAAAGTTTTTAGTTGTGCATTCTCCAAAATGTTTGAGACAAATGGCAGCTTGGAGATTGGGCTGAAATTCGCTAAAACTGTGCTGTCAAGGCCAGGCTTCTTTTGCAGAGGTTGTATTACTGCATGTCTGAAGCTTACAGGGACGACACCAGAGGACAGGCTGCAATTTATTATAGTCAGAACCAACTGCCCTAAGGTAAAGAAACTCTTTAAAGAAGTGAGGAGGGACCACATCACAAGGAGAACCTGATGGTTTTATGTGGGCCATCACATCCTCCAACAGTGACAGGGTAGGTTCACAGGTTCAAATCGATTGAAGACCCGTGGACAAGGAACAGGGAAAGAGGGGTTAAAGGTGGGTGGAGAAACGAGAGCTCTTGCAGAACAAACTTTCTCAATGAAGAAGTACAGAAAACTATTACACACATCAGTGGATGTTTCCAAACCTATGGGCTTTTGGACGTTCAGAATAGAGTCAACTGTTCTGAACAGTACACAAAGGTTCTTATAGTTTTCTGTGATTATGCTCAACAGATACTCTCTTTTGGATTCCTTGACAATGTCTTGGTAAGAGCAACAGCGGTCCTTTAAAATTTGAAATGAAACCTGCAGCTTGTCCTTCTTCACCTGCGTTTGGCTCTGGGACATTCCCGTCTGGCTGCACGTAAATGCGTAAATGCAAAAAAGATTTCTCACAGTATTACTAGAGGTCAGGGTAATGCCATCCAGAGTAAGGATCTGGTTAGACACCATGGTTCTAAGATTTGTGAGGCCAAGTACAATAACTTCAGTTTTATCTGAGTTTAAAAGCAGGAAATTAGAGGTCATCTATGTCTTTATGTCTGTAAGACAATCCTGCAGTTTAGCTAATTGGTGTGTGTCCTCTGGCTTCATGGATAGATAAAGCTGGGTATCATCTGCGTAACAATGAAAATTTAAGCAATGCTGTCTAATAATACTACCTAAGGGAAGCATGTATAAAGTGAATAAAATTGGTCCTAGCACAGAACCTTGTGGAACTCCATAATTAACCTTAGTCTGTGAAGAAGATTCCCCATTTACATGAACAAATTGTTGTTGTGTGGGCCGCTGAAGAGGAGGTACTGCTGGCCCACTACCACCAGATGGCGCCCTGCTTGGAGTGCGGGCTTCAAGCACGAGAGGGCGTCGGAGCCACTGGGAGTGACAGCTGTCACTTATCAGAACCAGCTGTCACTCGTTCAACTCATCACCATATAAACCGGACTGCAACTCCACCTCCTCGCCGAGAAATCAGCTACCGTTCCAGGTAATCTTTCTCTGCTGTGATTTTCTGAGTGTTTGAACATTGTTCTGTGTGCAGCCGTGTATCCTGTGGAATCTGTCTGTAACTGGATTGGCGGATAGTATGACTTGCGACATCTTCGCCTCACACTCCATCCAGGGAGAGTGACTGACAGGAGCTGCACGGGTGATTCTGTGTCTGGAGGTGGAGGTTCTCCCTCCCGGAGGAACTAAGCTTTACAAGATTGCTGGGTGTGTATTCACACACCCACCATTAACTGTTTCTGTTTTCTGCCAGCAGTACCGGGTCTGACTGCTGAAGACAGTGGCCACCTGGGGCGCAGGACTTGGCGGCTCCGGTGTTCTTCAGATCCGTTGGTGGTGGAAGCTGTGTGGGATCCGGCTCTTCTCTCGCCAGACGTCTTCTATCTTCGAGCCTGCCCACACGTCACCTTGTGTATAATTGACAATCCACATTATTGTTATTGTCTGTATGTCGTTGTGCGATGCACAACATTAAATTGTTACTTTTGGCTTATCCATTGTCCGTTCATTAACGCCCCCTGTTGTGGGTCCGTGTCACGACACCTTCCCAACAATTGTAATCTATTAGATAAATATGATTCAAACCACCGCAGCTCAGTGCCTTTAATACCTACGGCATACTCTAATCTCTGTAATAAAATTTTATGGTCAACAGTATCAAAAGCAGCACTGAGGTCTAACAGAACACGCACAGAGATGAGTCCACTGTCTGAGGCCATAAGAAGATCATTTGGAACCTTCACTAATGCTGTTTCTGTACTATGATGAATTCTATACCCTGACTGAAACTCTTCAAATAGACCATTCCTCTGCAGATGATCAGTTAGCTGTTTTACAATTACCCTTTCAAGAATTTGTGAGAGAAAAGGAAGGTTGGAGATTAGCCTATAATTAGCTAAGATAGCTGGGTCAAGTGATGGCTTTTTAAGTAATGGTTTAATTACTGCCACCTTAAAAGCCTGTGGTACATAGCCAACTAATAAAGATAGATTGATCATATTAAGATTGAAGCATTAATTAATGGTAGGGCTTCCTTGAGCAGCCTGGTAGGAATGGGGTCTAATAGACTTGTTGATGGTTTGGAGGAAGTAACTAATGAAAATAACTCAGAACAATTGGAGAGAAAGAGTCTAACCAAATACCGGCATCACTGAAAGCAGCCAAAGAGAACGATATGTCTTTGGGATGGTTATGAGTAATTTTTTTCTCTAATAGTTAAAATTTTATTAGCAAAGAAAGTCATGAAGTCATTACTAGTTAAAGTTAAAAGAATACTCAGCTCAATAGAGGTCTGACTCTGTCAGCCTGGCCACAGTGCTGAAAAGAAACCTGGGGTTGTTCTTATTTTCTTCAATTAGTGATGAGTAGTAAGATGTTCTAGCTTTACGGAGGGCTTTTTTATAGAGCAACAGACTCTTTTTCCAGGCTAAGTGAAGATCTTCTAAATTAGTGAGACGCCATTTCCTCTCCAACTTAAGGGTTATCTGCTTTAAGCTGGGAGTTTGTGAGTTATACCACGGAGTCAGACACTTATGATTTAAGGCTCTCTTTTTCAGAGGAGCTACAGCATCCAAAGTTGTCCTCAATGAGGATATAAAACTATTGACGAGATAATCTATCTCACTCACAGAGTTTAAGTAGCTACGCTGCCCTGTGTTGGTATATGGCATTAGAGAACATAAAGAAGGAATCATATCCTTAAACCTAGTTACAACGCTTTCTGAAAGACTTCTAGTGTAATGAAACTTATTCCCCACTGCTGGGTAGTCCATCAGAGTAAATGTAAATGTTATTAAGAAATGATCCGACAGAAGGGGGTTTTCAGGGAATACTGTTAAGTCTTCAATTTCCATACCATAAGTCAGAACAAGATCTAAGGTATGATTAAAGTGGTGGGTGGACTCATTTACATTTTGAGCAAAGCCAATCGAGTCTAACAATAGATTAAATGCAGTGTTGAGGCTGTCATTCTCAGCATCTGTGTGGATGTTAAAATCGGCCACTATAATTATCTGAGCTAAGCACTAAGTCAGACAAAAGGTCAGAAAATTCACAGAGAAACTCACAGTAACGACCAGGAGGACGATAGATAACAACAAATAAAACTGGTTTTTGGGACTTCCAATTTGGATGGACAAGACTAAGAGTCAAGCTTTCACATGAATTAAAGCTCTGTCTGGGTTTTTGATTAATTAATAAGCTGGAGTGGAAGATTGCTGCTAATCCTCCGCCTCGGCCCGTGCTACGAGCATTCTGGCAGTTAGTGTGACTCGGGGGTGTTGACTCATTTAAACTAACATATTCATCCTGCTGTAACCAGGTTTCTGTAAGGCAGAATAAATCAATATGTTGATCAATTATTATATCATTTACTAACAGGGACTTAGAAGAGAGAGATCTAATGTTTAATAAACCACATTTAACTGTTTTAGTCTGTGGTGCAGTTGAAGGTGCTATATTATTTTTTCTTTTTGAATTTTTATGCTTAAATAGATTTTTGCTGGTTATTGGTGGTCTGGGAGCAGGCACCGTCTCTACAGGGATGGGGTAATGAGGGGATGGCAGGGGGAGAGAAGCTGCAGAGAGGTGTGTAAGACTACAACTCTGCTTCCTGGTCCCAACCCTGGATAGTCACGGTTTGGAGGATTTAAGAAAATTGGCCAGATTTCTAGAAATGAGAGCTGCTCCATCCAAAGTGGGATGGATGCCGTCTCTCCTAACAAGACCAGGTTTTCCCCAGAAGCTTTGCCAATTATCTATGAAGCCCAACTCATTTTTTGGACACCACTCAGACAGTCAGCAATTCAGGGAGAACATGCCGCTAAACATGTCACTCCCAGTCCGATTGGGGAGGGGCCCAGAGAAAACTACAGAGTCCGACATTGTTTTTGCAAAGTTACACACCGATTCAATGTTAATTTTAGTGACCTCCGATTGGCGTAACCGGGTGTAATTACTGCCGACGTGAATTACAATCTTATCAAATTTACGCTTAGCCTTAGCCAGCAGTTTCAAATTTCCTTCAGTGTCGCCTGCTCTGGCCCCCGGAAGACAATTGACTATGGTTGCTGGTGTCGCTAACTTCACATTTCTCAAAACAGAGTCGCCAATAACCAGAGTTTGATCCTCTGCGGGTGTGTCGTCAAGTGGGGAAAAACGGTTAGAAATGTATGACCTCTAATTTCCTGCTTTTAAACTCAGATAAAACTGAAGTTATTGTACTTGGCCCCACAAATCTTAGAAACATGGTGTCTAACCAGATCCTTACTCTGGATGGCATTACCCTGACCTCTAGTAATACTGTGAGAAATCTTGTAGTCATTTTTGATCAGGATATGTCATTCAAAGTGCATATTAACCAAATATGTAGGACTGCTTTTTTGCATTTACGCAATATCTCTAAAATCAGAAAGGTCTTGTCTCAGAGTGATGCTGAAAAACTAATTCATGCATTTATTTCCTCTAGGCTGGACTATTGTAATTCATTATTATCAGGTTGTCCTAAAAGTTCCCTAAAAAGCCTTCAGTTAATTCAAAATGCTGCAGCTAGAGTACTGACGGGGACTAGAAGGAGAGAGCATATCTCACCCATATTGGCCTCTCTTCATTGGCTTCCTGTTAATTCTAGAATAGAATTTAAAATTCTTCTTCTTACTTATAAGGTTTTGAATAATCAGGTCCCATCTTATCTTAGGGACCTCGTAGTACCATATCACCCCAATAGAGCGCTTCGCTCTCAGACTGCAGGCTTACTTGTAGTTCCTAGGGTTTGTAAGAGTAGAATGGGAGGCAGAGCCTTCAGCTTTCAGGCTCCTCTCCTGTGGAACCAGCTCCCAATTCAGATCAGGGAGACAGACATCCTCTCTACTTTTAAGATTAGGCTTAAAACTTTCCTTTTTGCTAAAGCTTATAGTTAGGGCTGGATCAGGTGACCCTGAACCATCCCTTAGTTATGCTGCTATAGACGTAGACTGCTGGGGGGTTCCCATGATGCACCGTTTCTTTCTCTTTTTGCTCTGTATGCACCACTCTGCATTTAATCATTAGTGAACGATCTCTCCTCCCCTCCACAGCATGTCTTTTTCCTGGTTCTCTGTGAGAAATCTTGGAGTCATTTTTGATCAGGATATGTCATTCAAAGTGCATATTAACCAAATATGTAGGACTGCTTTTTTGCATTTACGCAATATCTCTAAAATCAGAAAGGTCTTGTCTCAGAGTGATGCTGAAAAACTAATTCATGCATTTATTTCCTCTAGGCTGGACTATTGTAATTCATTATTATCAGGTTGTCCTAAAAGTTCCCTAAAAAGCCTTCAGTTAATTCAAAATGCTGCAGCTAGAGTACTGACGGGGACTAGAAGGAGAGAGCATATCTCACCCATATTGGCCTCTCTTCATTGGCTTCCTGTTAATTCTAGAATAGAATTTAAAATTCTTCTTCTTACTTATAAGGTTTTGAATAATCAGGTCCCATCTTATCTTAGGGACCTCGTAGTACCATATCACCCCAATAGAGCGCTTCGCTCTCAGACTGCAGGCTTACTTGTAGTTCCTAGGGTTTGTAAGAGTAGAATGGGAGGCAGAGCCTTCAGCTTTCAGGCTCCTCTCCTGTGGAACCAGCTCCCAATTCAGATCAGGGAGACAGACACCCTCTCTACTTTTAAGATTAGGCTTAAAACTTTCCTTTTTGCTAAAGCTTATAGTTAGGGCTGGATCAGGTGACCCTGAACCATCCTTTAGTTATGCTGCTATAGACGTAGACGGCTGGGGGGTTCCCATGATGCACCGTTTCTTTCTCTTTTTGCTCTGTATGCACCACTCTGCATTTAATCATTAGTGAACGATCTCTGCTCCCCTCCACAGCATGTCTTTTTCCTGGTTCTCTCCCTCAGCCCCAACCAGTCCCAGCAGAAGACTGCCCCTCCCTGAGCCTGGTTCTGCTGGAGGTTTCTTCCTGTTAAAAGGGAGTTTTTCCTTCCCACTGTAGCCAAGTGCTTGCTCACAGGGGGTCGTTTTGACCGTTGGGGTTTTACATAATTATTGTATGGCTTTGCCTTACAATATAAAGCGCCTTGGGGCAACTGTTTGTTGTGATTTGGCGCTATATAAAAAAATTGATTGATTGATTGATTGATTGAAATGTGAACGGGTTGGCGGTGTACACTGGGCTTCTGTTTAGGACTACTCTTCCTCCTCACAGTCACCCAGTCGGCCTACTTTCCTGGCTGCTCGGGATCCGCTGGAGGGGAACTAATGGCGGCTAAGCTACCTTGGTCCACACCGACTACAGAGGCCTGGCTAGCTGTAGGATTTTCCAAGGTGCGGAGCCGAGTCTCCAATTCACCCAGCCTGGCCTCCAAAGCTACGAATAAGCTACACTTATTACAAGTACCATTACTGCTAAAGGAGGCCGAGGAATAACTAAACATTTTACACCCAGAGCAGAAAAGTGCGGGAGAGACAGGAGAAGCAGCCATACTAAACCGGCTAAGAGCTAGTAGCTGCGCTAAGCTAGCGGATTCCTAAAAACACACAAAGTGAATAATGTGTAAATAATTTAGAGGTGATTCAGCAGAGGGAGTGCTTTAGTTAAGGCACGTGAAGATTACACTGTGAAACAAATCGTTATCTAGTTAACTAGATCAATCTAACTGCGCAGATTAAACAGCTAACAGATACAGCAAAACACCACTGTGCTCCGGAACAGGAAGTGATACAATACCGCAGTGAGAGCCAACCACCAGTAGAGGCAGTCAAACAAGCCCCCAGATGACGGGATTTGAATAAATCCCTTAAAATAAAAGTTTTGTTTACCAGCGATCTGGCATTAACAGGCCAATTCTGGTCAGAGCTGGAACTTGTGACCCAGCAAATAGCTGAACACAGAGCAGTGTTCTCAGGTTGTGGCAATTTATCCCACGCTGGCAGAGCCACGGGGAGAGGGAGCCATGCAGCCAGAACCGGCCCACATCATACAAACCAGTGACAGGTACTAGACAGCTGTCAGTGGGATCAAGGAAGCGCCAAGCCACCGTGAGGGGATACCATGATCCTTGTGCAGTACGGGAGTCATACGAGGAACATGCAGACAGATAATAATCTCCGACAACAGTGGAGGTAAAGTGTTTTGTCCGTTATAATTAAAAACACTTAAGTTTCGGACATTTTGCCGTAGGACCAAGAGGGACTGGTGATCATACACCAGCAGAGACTCGATCTGAGAAGTATTAAAACTTAAAAACATTAAAAACATAGAAAAAGCAGGAGCAACAGACTGCGTGATGCACACACTAGTGCCATCTAAGCTACTGTACACCACGCCTACGCAATAACACGCTACCCAAAGCAATTTTATTCATCCCGCTGGGCTTCATTGTTCCTGCTGTGCTTAAATTCCAGCGTGGCGGTGGGCGGGAAGGCAAAGCCAGGGAGGCTTAAAGTGGCAGTTGATGCTGGAGCGGTGTTTGTCACCACAGAAAGGTGCAGAAATGCAGCTGTCCTGTAGAATGTCATGGATCAGATGTGCGTTTGTGCGGCAGAGACAGACGTGGTTGCCACAAGACGATGTCGCGGGCAGAAGAGAGTGCAGGCAGGGTGGAGACGTGACATCGCCTTGTGGCAACCTGGCACTGCTGTGGCCCCTGTGATGGGAGCGGCCTTGGCCAGCTGTGATGTGCTGCTCCGCCAGCCGCCTGGCTCGTGGCTGCAGTGGGCCGGTGCAACTCTCTGCCACCCTTGTATGTCGTGGTGACTGGTGCGATGCTCCACTGGCCGTGTGTGTCGTGGCTGCCGTGGGTAGAGTTTAAGCGTTCAGGTTCTGCCACATGATTAATTAGTGTTTCCAGGACATCCAGAAGCTGGAGAATTGCATCTTTTTGCCGAGGACATAAACCACCCCATGATCATCTTCTGCTTGTGTTATTACAACAGTCCACTGTAATTCCAAAAGTAGTGATGTGTGTTGGACAGCAGACAGGAGTGGACTGAGAGGCAGAAAACTAGGTTTATGTGGTGGCACTAAGCATACAGTAAGCAACCATACGCAGCTATAAGGAAACCTAAGGACGATGTCAAGCCACATTCTGCACGTGTTACAACAGCATGGCTTCATAGTAAAAGAGTGCAGGTACTAGACTGGCCTGCCTGCAGTCCAGACCTGTTGCCCACTGAAAATGTGTGGCGCATTATGAAGTGCAAAATACGACAACTGAGACCCCGGACTGTTGAACAACTGAAGTCGTACATCAAGCAAGAATGGAAAAGAATTCCACCTACAAAGCTTCAACAATTAGTGTCCTCAGTTCCCAAACGCTTATTGAGTGTTGTTAGAAGGAAAGGTGATGTAACACAGTGGTATGTTTCCCAGCTTTTTTGAAATGTGTTGCAGGCATCCATTTCAAAATGAGCAAATATTTGCACAAATAAAGTTTAATCAGTCTGAACATTAAATATCTTGTCTTTCGGGTGTAGTCCATTGAATATAGATTGAAGAGGATTTGCAAATCATTGTATTGTTTTTAATTTATATTTTACACAACATCCCAACTTCATTGGAATTGGGGTTGTAGAAGTGTAGCAGCAGGTGTGAGTTTACAGAGACAACAGGTGAGCTGGACCCTCACGACATTTAATCAGATGAAATTCTCCTCTGCAGCTCCAACCTCAAATTGGTGATGTTTTTGGAGACACTTTCCTCACATCTGGAAGTGCAGAGATGTTCTTTTCATCCACACACAGATTTTGGTATATTTAGATGAACAAAAAAGGCTCTTTATAAGCCCATAATGTAAAAGCTTCAGGCGGGAGAGGCAAAGCCTAACCATCCTGCGAACCCACTGCTTTTTAAGGTTATTTTTCCATCCCATTACGCTGAGAAAAATTCCTGCTGAGAACCCTGGTGTCATCATACAAGAATTTGCAGAGGATGTGGGGGTTAGTGCAGGTTCCATTTTAACAAAGGATTTGGCCTTGCAGTGTCAGCAAAATTCGTGCGAAGCAGCTGACTGGAGAAGAGAAGCAACTATGTGTGGAAGTCCCGCAGTCGCTCATTCTACTCAACTAATTCAGGCTTTTGTGGCCAAACACACACTCCTGTGATTTGTCAGGTTCCCTACGGTCTCTCATACACTTCTCCCAGCAGTTCTGACATTGACAGAAGCATTTTTGGAAGTCCTTTCTTGGAACGGCGTCCAGCTGGGCCATCGGGTTCTGCATGAAGTCTTCTTGCAACTCAAATAGAGTCCTTTTTCTGTTGGTTTGAGCAGCCAAAAAAAAAAAAAAAAAAAAATCAGAGCGCGCCATATAAGTAAAAAAGGAAGTCTGTCAAATTATAGGAGTGTTGAATTTGGCCACGAAAGCCCGAATGGGCTCTCTGCATCTAATTTGTTTTGTCACCTCAAAATCTAATAGAGGCACAGTACGGCTGCGCTCTTCGGTGTGGTACTTGTGTCTGGCGTGTTTTGCGGCTGGGAAAGAGTTCACACAGGAGCAAGAAGATTCCTTTCACCTCCCCAGCAAATGACACATCACACACTGTGTTTCTGGGGGATAAAATGTCAGACACTTTTTGGATGCACCTTGTATAAGCCCAGAGGTTCACTGATGTGGGTGCTTATCTTAAGACTCTGCAGTATCAAGTAGGTGAGAATCTCTGACTCTCCCTGGACAGAATGTCAGACCAACGCAGCTTAATTCTAGAGCAGAGGCTGATACCCATTTACAGCTGCGTAGACTGAGATAACACAGATTTAACGTCTTGTCCAAAAACACAGACTGGTAGCATAATAGCATTCATCAGTTTTGGACTCCGACGAGGGCGGTCGCATCTCCTCCACTCTCCCTTATCTCTCTGCCTTTAACCTTCAAGTCCCTACTCACCAGACGGTGAATTCCTCAAAACTATATTGGATTCTGGATCTATTGGACTGCTAATGGATTAACTATGGAATTGATCAACTGGTCTCTGAACGCTATTGACACCATTTTTTCTACAAGAAGGTCAGGCCTGGGGGATCCTACCTGCCCAGATGGAACGTATCCTGCAGGCTATATCCTCGACTCCTGGGGGTCTTGGCGTGTTGCATGCTTGGCGCCTTTCTCTGTTGACGACGTTGAGGATTTATTCATTTTTGGTTTTGTGGGATCCGGGCTGGTACTTTCTGGCTCATGTGCTGCCCTGATCTACCGGAAAATTGGCAAGACGGCGGCATCAAGAACCACGGCCCCTCGCTTGTCCGTCATGATTAACGAGGTGGGCAAGGCAGTGCATTCTCAGACTGCAATGACTCTTGAACTCAGACGCAAATTGGATGACATCTTGGAGCAGATGCGTGCCTTGCAGATGAAGGTGAAGATTTTGGAAGCCGGTGAATATTCTCAATTCAAAATTGAGAATATTCTTAATTCATAATTGGGATTTGGCTGTTCAAGTGAAGCTGTAAAAAGTGTTTTTCACTGCTCAAACCACAACAGGTTTATCAGGCCTGAAGGACAAATTGCCCGACTGTTTTCCTCCAGAGGAATGTCTTTGGCCTTGGTGAACATTTGGCTGTTTTCTTAACTCACAAAGACAATAAACTGTTTCACAAGACTGAAGCATGCTCCACCCACCCATCACACACCCCCCACTCCGGCTTCTGCTCATATCATCCCTTCCCTTCTGAGGGGGCGGCATGGTTTTAGCTATGGCTGGTCCCCGTTCCTCCCCCCAAGCTGACGGTGATGCAACTCAGGGTTGCTGCGCGACCTTCACCCACTTGCCTCAATTCGGATAACAGACTTCTTCAAATTTAGTGCACATAAACAATGTCAAATGTGTGTGCTGTCTTTAATTCTGATGTGTGCCATTATTACAGTAAACAAGTAATAATTGTGGACTAATTGCTGTCTGAGGTAACTGGAGTGTAAACATAATTTCTCCACTGTGAGATCAATAAAGTATATCTCATCTCATCTCATCTCAAAGGGGGATTCAAACCCAGGTGTAGATATTCACAGACTTGCTCCTTATCCACTCAGCTACCTGCACTATGACACCAGTTCAGAATAAATTCTTAACTTACTTGTCCTGTGAAGAATGTGTCAGCTTGATTGTCATCTAAAAAAAGAAAGAAAGAAAGTGTCAAATTTGCTCTGGAATTTGATCAAGATTCCAGAGAAATACATGCCACTACAATACTACAAAGAAACAACAACTTTACCATGAGGTATCAGCATTCTGCTTCGCATTGAATGTCTGAGCTTTAAATACATCATCCCTCATTAAAATGGCACAAAGTAAATAAATTACATGTATCCAACAACCAGTACAGCAGCATGCAAACAGAAATACCCTGAACCTTATGTCACAGAGAATTCTATCAAACTTGCACACGAGGAGCTTTGAGACTGTTCTCTGGTCTAATGTGTTGCTCTATCCTATCAGGACAGAAAACTCTGAGTGGAGAGAAAAAAGGTTTTCTTTCCATCTTCTCACCTTTCCTTTGTTGGTACTGATACCGCCCAGTTTTCGGACTGGAACAAACACGCTCTCGGTGTAACGTTTTATCCTGATGGCTTGGTTCCCACCTTCAGCTGTTTCATGCTTGGACAAAAGAAGGATGGAAGGTTTAGACTCTGAATTTGTCAAAATAAAATCTTCGACAACCAGTACTGTGAAACACAACAGCTCTCTTTAACACAGTCTCCACAGTAGTCTGTGTTTCAAGCGGGATAAAGCTTTAGTTTTAACATTATTTTCCCCTTGCTTCCTGTAGGTGTTTGTGGCGTGGAACAGCCCAGCACGGTACTGATCTGCAGCCCAGGGTTGGGGACCCCTGGTCTACACCACTGGCAGCGCTGTGGTTATTAAAAACAAAAACAGCTACTGCCTGAAGTACAGCACAATGATCAATATCCAAATCAATAGGGATTGTGAGAAAAATCAGTTCTTTGATGTACTGTGATGCAGACACAGACCATCCTGAATTGATTCAATAATCGATGATGTAAATGTTAATTACAGGACTTGGAAAGCGGCTCCTGGCCACTGTTAATAAGCACTTTTCACATCCCTTATGTAAATCAGCTGAGAAAAACTAGCTGTTTCTGGATTGTATGTGACACATCACTAGGGTTGGGTGTCGAGAACTTCTTTTTGGGTATCGTTAAGAAATGATTCAATCCATCGACATCTGTAGCCTTTTTGCTTAACGATTCCCTTATCAGTCCTTCAGAGCGGCAGATGTTTTTGGGGGTGATTGTCAGGAAAATTATCATGTATCTATACTCAACAAAAATATAAACGCAACACTTTTGGTTTTGCTCCCATTTTGTATGAGATGAACTCAAAGATCTAAAACTTTTTCCACATACACAATATCACCATTTCCCTCAAATATTGTTCACAAACCAGTCGAAATCTGTGATAGTGAGCACTTCTCCTTTGCTGAGATAATCCATCCCACCTCACAGGTGTGTCATACCAAGATGCTGATTAGACACCATGATTAGTGCACAGGTGTGCCTTAGACTGCCCACAATAAAAGGCCACTCTGAAAGGTGCAGTTTTGTTTTATTGGGGGGGGGGGGGATACCAGTCAGTATCGGGTGTGACCACCATTTGCCTCATGCAGTGCAACACATCTCCTTCGCATCATCCGTGAAGAGAACACCTCTCCAACGTGCCAAACGCCAGTGAATGTGAGCATTTGCCCACTCAAGTCGGTTACGACGATGAACGGGAGTCAGGTTGAGACCCCGATGAGGACGACGAGCATGCAGATGAGCTTCCCTGAGACGGTTTCTGACAGTTTGTGCAGAAATTCTTTGGTTATGCAAACCGATTGTCCCAGCAGCTGTCCGAGTGGCTGGTCTCAGACGATCTTGGAGGTGAACATGCTGGATGTGGAAGTCCTGGGCTGGTGTGGTTACATGTGGTCTGTGGTTGTGAGGCTGGTTGAATGTACTGCCAAATTCTCTGAAACGACTTTGGAGACGGCTTATGGTAGAGACATGAACATTCAATACACGAGCAACAGCTCTGGTTGACATTCCTGCTGTCAGCATGCCAATTTCACGCTCCCTCAAATCTTGCGACATCTGTGGCATTGTGCTGTGTGATAAAACTGCACCTTTCAGAGTGGCCTTTTATTGTGGGCAGTCTAAGGCACACCTGTGCCCTAATCATGGTGTCTAATCAGCATCTTGGTATGATACACCTGTGAGGTGGGGTGGATTATCTCAGCAAAGGAGAAGTGCTCACTATCACAGATTTCGACTGGTTTGTGAACAATATTTGAGGGAAATGGTGATATTGTGTATGTGGAAACAGTTTTAGATCTTTGAGTTCATCTCATACAAAATGGGAGCAAAACCAAAAGTGTTGCGTTTATATTTTTGTTGAGTGTACGTTGATTACAAAACCCCTGCAGGGTCTGTAATCAACCGTTTCTGCATCGTGGGTCATCTTTGATGCTTGAAGCAATGAAGCATTGATCCGACCCGCTGCTTTATTGGTTCTTTGTTTTATTTCGCTTTATCTTAATTTTTCCCCGCTAAAACACCGAAGATCATATGTCTGTGAGTAATATTTACCTTTTTAATGTTATGGTCTTCTGAAACAGTTGATAGATGTATTTTATAACTTAAAAACGGGACTGATGCTAACGCGTTAGCATGTCTATGGCATTTTCAATGTTACAGTTAGCATTAAGCAGTTTGCATCTCAGCACGTTTGTTTTCTGTATAATAATGAACGGCTCAGCGTTTGTTGTCTTAAAAGAGTCAAATGTATTACAAACTGTAATATGTTTTTAATTTATTGTTTATATATTAATAATAATAGCAACAACAATAATAGTAAAAATAACTAATAATGCTACAATTTTAGAGAAAGAGACAAAGAACCTGATTAAAAACACAACAGAAAATATAAAACCACCTAACAATGAAAATAAATAAATACATATAGAAATAAATATGTTTAATGTGAACACCTAGTGACTCTTACACCTCCAGTTCATCCCTGTTTTATTTAAGTTTAATGAGTTTAATAAGTTTTTGTTTCGGTCAAACCATATTTTCAATGTGTTAATTTCTTCAATTCTTCAATGATTTCCTCCAGAACTATCTGCCAAACTAGAAAACTGCTGCATCCTAGTAAGAGCAGAATACTACTGGAATGAATTTGAATAAGGAAAGTTGGGGTTTTCCTCACTGCCATACAAGGCGCTCACTACACACCGGGATTAAAGGCCTTGCCCAAGGGCCCTTAGTAATTTTCCAGTCAGGCGGGGATTTGAACCCATGATCTTCTGGACTCAAGGCCAACACCTTAACCACTAGACCATCACCTCCAATATGTCAATCGTGAGTCACTTTTGCGCAGATTAAAGTTACTAACTGGGACTCCTGTCTTGTTGGGAGAAAGAAATGAGAATCGTCCTCCATTCTGTTCACACAGCTCCAAACGCTGCGCGGCTCTCTGCCGAGTCAACTTAGAATGATAGAGTCCAGTCGGAATTAATAACTTCGATGAGAAATACCAATTAAATCAAATGACACCTCTTTCCAAATGTTGTGATACAAACAAACTGCAGTCGATCAAAATGTTTTTTTCCTCCCTAAATGAGACGTCCTGCGCTGACGTGCAGCAGCTGAGCTCAGCTCAGAGGTACAGAGAGACATTCATGACTAGGGATGGGTATCAAGAACCGGTTCCTTTTGGGTATCGTTAAGAAATGATTCGATCCACCGACATCAATAAGCTTTTTGCTTAACGATTCTGTTATTGGTCCTTCAGAGTAGCTGTTGTTTTTGGGGGTGTTTGTTAGGAAAATGACAATTTGTCTACATTGATAACAGACCCTGCAGCGGGTCCGTAATCAACTTTTCTGCAGCGTGGCTTTGCTTTTAACCTTGAACCAATCAAAGCAGTGGTTCGCAGATTGAAGCAGTGCTTCAATCTATTGCTTCGTTTATTCATTTTTTTCTTTCGCTTAATTTTCCACCGCTAAAACCCTAAAGAGCATATGTCTGTGAGTATTATTTACCTTTTTTACATTAAACCGACCTGTTATGGTCTTCTGAAACAGTTGATAGATTTTATAGTAGTATGTTATAACTTAAAAACAGGAGTGATGCTAATGCGTTAGCATGTCTATGGCATTTTCAATGTTAAAGTTAGCATTAAGCAGTTGCAGCTGTCATCACATTCGGGTCCATTTGTTTTCAAATTGTAATATTTTTTTAATTTATTTTTGTTTATATACACTCAACAAAAATATAAACGCAACACTTTTGGTTTTGCTCCCATTTTGTATGAGATGAACTCAAAGATCTAAAACTTTTTCCACATACACAATATCACCATTTCCCTCAAATATTGGTCACAAACCAGTCTAAATCTGTGATAGTGAGCACTTCTCCTTTGCTGAGCTAATCCATCCCACCTCACAGGTGTGCCATACCAAGATGCTGATTAGACACCATGAGTAGTTCACAGGTGTGCCTTAGACTGCCCACAATAAAAGGCCACTCTGAAAGGTGCAGTTTTATCACACAGCACAATGCCACAGATGTCACAAGATTTGAGGGAGCGTGCAATTGGCAGGAATGTCAACCAGAGCTGTTGCTCGTGTATTCAATGTTCATTTCTCTACCATAAGCCGTCTCCAAAGGAAACACAGTTTTGTTTATTTTTATTTGTGTCCAGAGATCAAGAATACAGTGACCAATTTCATATTTATTTACTTTAAGACTCAATGAAATACATAGAAAACCTGTAAAGCCTACTTTTAGTACAAAATTCACAAGGGTATCGATAAGGAATCGGATCGATAATGGCATCGATATGGATAAAATCTTATCAATACCCATCCCTATTAATGATTCAGTTTTCCCCCTCAACATTCTACTTACAACAACCCATAATGACAACATGAATTTTTTTTTTTTTGCAAATTAATTAAAAATAAACCAAGAAATCACATCTCCATAAATATTCACAGCCTTTCTTCAGTACTTTGTTGATGCACTTTTGGCAGCAATTCCAGCCTCAAGTCTTGAATATGATGTCACAAGCTTGGTGCACCTATCTTTGGACAGTTTGGTCCATTCCTCTTTGCAGCACCTCTCAAGCTCCATCAGGTTGGATGGGGAGCATTGGTGCACAGACATTTTCAGACCTCTCCACAGATGTTTAATCAGATTCAGGTCTGGGCTCTGGCTGGGTCACTCAAGGACATTCACAGAGTTGTCCTGAAGCCACTCCTTTGATATCTTGGCTGTGTGCTTAGGGTCATTGTCCTGCTGAAAGATGAACCGTTGCCCCAGTCTGAGGTCAAGAGCGCTCTGGAGCAGGTTTTCATCCAGGATGTCTCTGTACATTGCTGCATTCATCTTTCCCTCAATCCTGACTAGTCTCCCAGTTCCTGCTGCTGAAAAACATCCCCACAGCATGATGATGCCACCACCATGCTTCACTGTAGGGATGGTGCCTGGTTTCCTCCAAACATGATGCCAAAGAGTTCAATCTTTGTCTCATCAGACCAGAGAATTTTGTTTCTCCTGGTCTGAGAGTCCTTCAGGTGTCTTTTGTCAAACTCCAGGTGGGCTGCCATGTGCCTTTTACTAAGGAGTGGCTTCTGTCTGGACACTACCATACAGACCTGATTGGTGGATTGCTGCAAAGATGGTTGTCCTTCTGGAAGGTTCTCCTCTTTCTACAGAGGAATGCTGGAGCTCTGACAGAGTGACCATTGGGTTCTTGGTCACCTCCCTGACTAAGGTCCTTCTCCCCCGATCGCTCAGTTTAGATGGCGTCCAGCCACTGTTCTCATTGGGACCTTCAAAGCAGCAGAAATGTCTCTGTGCCCTTCCCCAGATGTGTGCCTCCAGACAATCCTGTCTCTGAGGTCTACAGACGATTCCTTTGACTTCATGCTTGGTTTGTGCTCTGACTGTCAACTGTGGGACCTTATATGTAGACAGGTGTGTGTCTTTCCAAATCATGTCCAATCAACTGAATTTAACCCAGGTGGACTCCAGTTAAGCTGTAGAAACATCTCAAGGATGATCAGTGGAAACAGGAGGCACATGAGCTCAATTTTGAGCTTCATGGCAAAGACTGTGAATACTTATGGACACGTGATTTCTTAGGTTTTTTTTTAAATGACTTTGTAAAAATAAAAAAAAAAATAAAAAAACTTTTTCATGTTGTCATATGTGCGATTGTGTGTTCATCCATTTTGGAATAAGGCAGTAACATAAAATGTGAAAACAGTGAAGCGCAGTGAACATTTCCAGGAAGCTCTGTAAAGGCAGAACAGAAAGGCATGAGTCTGACTTTTCTTTCCTTTTTTTTTTTGCTGGAGTGGGACTAATCCAAACATGAGTCAGTCTGAAGCCACACTTACACAGGTGGTTTTAGCAGGCAGGATGGGGGGTAGGACTGGGTTTTTAGAATCTGTGAATGAAAGCTGCACGTGTGCAGATATGGCTGACAGAAAGTACTGGAAATAAATTCATGATGGATCATTACAAATACTTTGAAAAGTACAAAGCAGTCAGTTGGAAAAAATATTCTTTAGCAAAAAAAAAAAAAAAAAAAAAAAAAAAAAAAAAAAAAAAAAAAAAAATGCAACAATCATTTTATAATCCAGGTATGAGAATACCTGAAAACTCCTGTAAGTTGGCTGGAGGTGTGGGGCGCTGTAGCTGTGGTGGGGGGCAAGGGAGTGAAGCCTCTTAGATGTTACTGGGTGTTTGGCACAGTGATGAAAGTGAGCCATGGAAAAAACCTGATGTTTTTTTGGCAAGGGCCCTGATGGTGGGGTCTGGGGGTTCTCCTCCAGAAGAATTTGAGATCTCAGATGCATTTTCAGGTCTACTTCTCAGCTCCTTTAGTCATAAAAAACATATTTTCCCATACTGGCAAGATGACAGAACTACAATACACAGTCTGTGGAGCTTTTTTCTTGTCATGTTCACAATAAAAATAGTCAGTTATACGGGGTCTGTTACAAAAGTATCGTACCTTTTTTATTTTTTTCAAAAACCATATGGATTTGAATCACGTGTGATTGCATCAGCCAAGCTTGAACCTTCTTGCGCATGCGTGAGTTTTTTCATGCCTGTCGGTTGGGTCATTCGCCTGTGAGCACGCCTTGTGGGAGGAGTGCTCCACCCCCCTCATCGGATTTCTGTTTGTGCGGAAAATGGCTGAACGGTTGGAGCAGCGCTACTGCATTCAATTCTGCCAGAAACTTGGCGACAGCCAAGTGGAAACGATTCGGAAAATCCAGACGGCTTTCGGAGATGAAGCTATGAGCACCACACGGATTAAGGAGTGGTACAACCGGTTTAAAGACGGCCGCGTAACGGTGGAGAGCGAGCCGCGCTCCGGTAGGCCTTCAACATGCTGAAATGAAGAGATTGTTTCCAAAGTGAACGCTGTGGTGATGCAAGACCGTTGAGTGACCATCCTAGAAATTGAGGAGGAAGTGGACATTAGTACTTTTTTGGCACATTCCATCGTGACAGAAGATTTGGGCATGAAGCGAGTGGCTGCGAAATTCGTGGCGAGTTTGCTGACGGCGGAACAAAAGCACCTCCATGTTTAAGTCTCACAGGACATGCTGGACTCCATTCACACTGATCCCAGCTTTATGGACAACATTATAACTGGTGATGAGTCCTGGGTGTACGGGTACGACCCGGAAACCAAATTCCAGTCGTCACAGTGGAAGCATTCCACGTCGCCACGACCGAAGAAGGCGCCCAAGTGCGCAGCAATGTGAAGGTAATGCTGACTGGTTTTTTTTTTACTCCTGCGGTGTGGTACACCACGAGTTCGCACCACAGGGTCAAACAGTAACGAAGGAGTATTACAGGGATGTCCTCCGTCGCCTCCGTGATGCTGTACGGCGCAAGAGACTGGAGTTGTGGGCCACAGGAAACTGGCGCCTCCACCACGACAATGCTCCAGCACATTCGTCAAACTTAATTCGGACTTTTTTGACTAAAAACCAAATTCCTGTGGTTCAACAGGCTCCATACTCTCCTGACATGGCCCCTTGCGACTTCTGGCTGTTCCCAAAAATTAAAAGACCATTAAAAGGAACGCGTTTTGAGATGAGGGAGGACATCATGGCTGCAACGACGGCGGAGCTGCGCTCCATCCCGAAAGAGGTTTTTTTTGGAATGCTTTCCAACAGTGGCGACACCGCTGGGAGAAGTGTGTGGAGTCCCAAGGAGACTACTTCGAGGGTGATTAGGTTTCCAACCCTCCAGGTAAGCCAGTTTTTTTTCCCCCGGCCAAAGGTCCAATACTTTTCTAACAGACCTCGTACTTCCACAGTATGAAATCTTTACTGTGTTCATTCTCCCCAGAAAATTTACATATAGAAAGTTCACATCAGATGATGAAACAAACAAAACATTAGAAAATACAAATTATTAGACTGAAGAATGCATTATATGCACTATTTAAAGCTGGCATGACCAACCAGTCGATCGCGGGCTGAGTTCCAGTCGGTCACATGAAAAAAATAGAAACAAATCTGGACTCAGTGAGACAATTTAGTGCTGCTACAACCCCTGGCAATAATTATGGAATCACCGGCCTCGGAGGATGTTCATTCAGTTGTTTAATTTTGTAGAAAAAAAAGCAGATCACAGACATGACACAAAACTAAAGTCATTTTAAATGGCAACTTTCTGGCTTTAAGAAACATTATAAGAAATCAAGAAAAGAAATTGTGGCAGTCAGTAACGGTTACTTTTTTAGACCAAGCAGAGGAAATTCTGAGGAATAAACTATGGAATCACCCTGTAAATTTTCATCCCCAAAACTAACACCTGCATCAAATCAGATCTGCTCGTTAGTCTGCATCTAAAAAGGAGTGATCACACCTTGGAGAGCTGTTGCACCAAGTGGACTGACATGAATCATGGCTCCAACACGAGAGATGTCAACTGAAACAAAGGAGAGGATTATCAAACTCTTAAAAGAGGGTAAATCATCACGCAATGTTGCAAAAGATGTTGGTTGTTCACAGTCAGCTGTGTCTAAACTCTGAACCAAATACAAACAACATGGGAAGGTTGTTAAAGGCAAACATCCTGGTAGACCAAGGAAGACATCAAAGCATCAAGACAGAAAACTTAAAGCAATATGTCTCAAAAATCGAAAATGCACAACAAAACAAATGAGGAACGAATGGGAGGAAACTGGAGTCAATGTCTGTGACCAAACTGTAAGAATCCGCCTAAAGGAAATGGGATTTACATACAGAAAAGCTAAACGAAAGCCATCATTAACACCTAAACAGAAAAAAACAAGGTTACAATGGGCTAAGGAAAAGCAATCGTGGACTGTGGATGACTGGATGAAAGTCATATTCAGTGATGAATCTCGAATCTGCATTGGGCAAGGTGATGATGCTGGAACTTTTGTTTGGTGCCGTTCCAATGAGATTTATAAAGATGACTGCCTGAAGAGAACATGTCAATTTCCACAGTCATTGATGATATGGGGCTGCATGTCAGGTAAAGGCACTGGGGAGATGGCTGTCATTACATCATCAATAAATGCACAAGTTTACGTTGATATTTTGGACACTTTTCTTATCCCATCAACTGAAAGGATGTTTGGGGATGATGAAATCATTTTTCAAGATGATAATGCATCTTGCCATAGAGCAAAAACTGTGAAAACATTCCTTGCAAAAAGACACATAGGGTCAATGTCATGGCCTGCAAATAGTCCGGATCTTAATCCAATTGAAAATCTTTGTGGAAGTTGAAGAAAATGGTCCATGACAAGGCTCCAACCTGCAAAGCTGATCTGGCAACAGCAATCAGAGAAAGTTGGAGCCAGATTGATGAAGAGTACTGTTTGTCACTCATTAAGTCCATGCCTCAGAGACTGCAAGCTGTTATAAAAGCCAGAGGTGGTGCAACAAAATACTAGTGATGTGTTGGCGCGTTCTTTTGTTTTTCAAGATTCCATAATTTTTTCCTCAGAATTGAGTGATTCCATATTTTTTTTTCCCCTCTGCTTGGTCTAAAAAAGCAACCATTACTGACTGCCACAATTTTTTTTTCCCTGATTTCTTATAGTGTTTCTTAAAGCCAGAAAGTTGCCATTTGAAATGACTTTAGTTGTGTCATGTCTGTGATCTGCTTTTTTTCTACAAAATTAAACAACTGAATGAACATCCTCCGAGGCCGGTGATTCCATAATTTTTGCCAGGGGTTGTATAATGGATTGATGCGGAAGGTGGCAGTAATGCCTCCTCAACTCGCATGGAAAAGGAGGCGCAGGCGAGTTAAGAGGAACACACAAAAGGAAAAAAACAAAAAACAAAACAAACAACAACAAAAACAAAACATAAAAAGTATAAAGAGTATTGCTTTTGGGTCGCTTTTGTCAGTTCAAAGTCCAAGAATCAACAGAAGAAAGTTTATTTGTATTTCTAAACACATGGAGGGTGTTTTTTAACTCACTTTTTGTCCCTCCCACAATGTTAGTCTTCTCTCCTACAGCATCAATAACAACTGCATACACATACAAATTCTGTATTGTCATTGTCATCAGTACGACAAAAGTTAAGGTGCAGCTTTTCAGTGCAAATATAAACCTGAGTAAATTACACGCAGACTTGAAAGGTCTGGAGAAGAAAAGAGAAATAAACATAAATGTACAAACCACAGACTAAATTAAAACAAAAATAACCTGGAAATGTTCACCACAGAAGTAAAAACCTGGATTTCTGGGAATTCCCGAAAAACCTCCATCAATGACACTGCCAGGGTCTTCAAACTCACAGCGAACATTCTTGGGGCATAGACCTTGTACAAGTTCAAAGATGGCTAATCTTGACCTATTCTAAGGAGTCAAAAGGTCACATTGTTTCTCCACACTCTGCCATTGGTGACATGCTCATATGGCTGAGGGTATTTTCGCATTGCATTATAGTTATAATGTGGTAAGTCAAACTGATGTGTTGAATAGAACAAACGCCATTTATATAGCACAGGTGTGGCAATATGACCTTGGTGTAGCTATCAATAAAGAAGGCTGGGACACAATTTGGGATCGTACAAAAAAATGTCTGTGTATAACCGTGCAGGAAAGCTACAATTCAAAAGTCTGCACTGTGTGCAAATTTCTTCCCCCAAAAGAGATATCATCAACTCTCACCTTTGTGTTTGAAATGCAAGACTGCTATAGAAACTGATACACACCGTGTCATGTTTAAAAATTCAATCCTAAAGAAACATTGAAGGTGTTTCCTATGGAACGTCTCAGTTCCATTTTAAGAGGTACACAGCAGCATCTTTTATAAAATATGGCAACCCCTTCTTGATCACCTTCCCAGCGACCTTGTTTTATATATTGCATAAAGGTAGCCCACACTGTGTTTGTATCCAAGTCATAAGGTGTTAAATGTCTTCCTTTGACAGGATTGTAACACAAATGACAATGTATATGATGCAAAGTGTATTGATGCAACCCCATGTACTTTATTTGGTAAGATCTGTGATTTGTTTGTTTATTCAGTTAATGCAAAATTCAGTGCTATAATAATAATAATAATAAATCAATCCTACTGGATGGACATTTTACAGGATATGGAAAAGATACTTCGACTGTCTTTGAAATTGGAATCTATTGCTACTGTTGGGACATCCAAGCCAGGACATCACTGTCATCACCACTTTAAAAAGACTATGACAGGGGTCACCAACCCTGTTCCTGCATGTTTTCCACATCTACCTACCAAAGTCACACCTGATTCTTTAAAAGTGGTGTTTTACAGCTCTTGCCTGGCTGAGCACACCTGCCTGGGAGTGGAACAGGGAGAGTTAGAATACATGCAGGGCAGGTGCCCTCCGGGAACAGGGATGGTGACCCCTGCTCTATGATATCCTTGCATATGATTTAAGCAAAAATATTTTCATGTCTTGGATAAATGATAAACCTCATACTGAAACAATTTGGCGCAAAAACCTTATGGAATGCTTTCCTCTGGAATATTTGACATGCTTTCTTCATTCCTCAAGGGGACCGTTTAAGAGAATTTGAACTCCATATCTGCATTTCACTAACTTTTCAGTCACTTCAATCCTTTCATATTTCATCAATGACTGAAAATCTTTGGTGGTTATTTACAGTAAAGTCACAGCTGGCTTCACTTGTTACTGCTTGATGACTTGATTTTTGTTTTATCTTTGTATAGGTCTGTGCTGTGTACCTTATTTTGGACCAGGCTATTTCCTTATTTTGTTTTTCTTTTAACAGACTGGGAGCTGTGCCATGCCATGTGTTACATAAAAGTGTATTATAATTTTATAAAAACAACTGAGAAAAAGAAACTTTACTGGGATGATTCTTATTAGATTCAATCAGTTGTGATCTATGCGTCAACAAGGTGCACAGTGGATTCATCAGGATGCCTTTTGAGGAAATAAACGTGGGAAAGCTGTACTCCACAGCCCCACATGAGGCTGTTTTTAACAGGCTGCATTCACAATGTGCACACGCAACTACAACCCTTCCATTCAGTGTGATTTGTACCATGAAGGCATCAAAATAAACAGTCATCCCTTTAAAAACAAGTCACCATGACAAAACCACACTCGTGTAAACTTTGCAATTAATCCACGGCTCTTGTGTGCTGTGATCTGTTGCACCACTATCACAAAACAAAACAAAAACTCTCCCAGGATTTGCGTCAATCTCAGAAATGGCTGAGATTGTCTTTAAAAATGTAAAAAAAATTCAGAAAACATGGAAAATTCTCAACTGATAATCAAATTTGAGGCCTCTGAATCATAATCGAATTGAATCGTGAAGTGCCTGAAGATTCCCACCCCTGTAAATCAATGGCCAAAGGTCAACACGCGAGATCTTTCATCGAGTGGATCCAGAGTACAATGAATTACTTTAACACTTGATATGAGAACGTCTACTTCAGTTGATGGAACAAATCACTGGATAAATATAAATAATATAATAAATATAAATATCTGATCCCGGATAAGCGGTTGAAGATGAGTGATGTTGTTAGGTTTTTCCTTCAAAGTGTTGTATAAATAGGATTTAGATTATTAATGCTGTCCCACAGGAGGAATACTCACTGGTACGACACTGAACTCCACCTTCTCATTGAGCTCCAGTTTCTTCTTTTCAATGACCTCGGACATGTGGAAGTAGAGCTGGGGGTTCTGAGAACACTTGATGAGTCCTGAGTCCTCTGAGAACTCGATCACAATACCCTGACAACACAGAATATCAGCTCTGAGTTTGGCTCAGTTCAAACATCTGCTTGAACCCATGTGTGAATATGAAACAAGATCATCTAACAAATACTAAAACTGATCAGCTTCTGAATGAAGACAGCGCGGATTATCTGAAGGCTTACATGTCGGCGTTGCTCAGTGGATTCTTGAAAGGAGTCAGGCAGAATTTCAATGTAGGTCGCTCGTTCCTCTTTTGTTTCCCGATGGGTTGCGATGTTGAAGCGCACCTTGACAGAAAGTATTTGATGTCAATCAACAATCAGAATTCTGATGGAAAATTAAGATTTCCTCTGCTGCCCTCACCTCGTCGCCGTCCAGCATGGTGGCGGTCGTCAACAGGTCCTTCACACCAAAGGGAAGGTGTTTTTGCTGACCGCTGACTGTCATGACAACACGGCCTGTCTCACATTCCGACCTTGCTTCTTCGACGACTTCAGTTCCATCCCCAGCTGGATCAATCCTCTTTTCTTTTTCTTCGCCCATTCCCTCAGCTCCATGTTTTATTTCCCCTTGTTCCTCTTCTTCAGTTTTTATCTCAACTTTCACTTTCACCTGAAAAACAACACATAAAAAAGGCTTAGTTAACTTTTTGAATGCCCAAACATTTGTGGTGTCAGAGTCAATCGTGGGCATGGGTCAGCCTCCAGTTTCAACGCATACTGATCTGAACAAGTCACGTCATCATCATCATACCGGTCCTGCAGTACATTATTATTTATGACTCGTCAAAGACAGAAAGTGCCCGAATTCCTCATGTTGTAGGGTGTCAGTCCTTTAAAACGTTGTACATATTAAATGAGGTGACATTTCAATTCAATTTATTTCATTTATATAGAGTCAAATCACGACAAAGCTGCTTCAAGGCGCTTCACACAAACAAGGTCTAACCTTACCAACCCCCAGAGCAAGAACACAGGGGACAGTGGGAAGAAAACACTCAACAGGGTCCATACACATCGACTGACATAAACACTGACTTTAATCTTCTTCAAACAATGTTTGAAATGTGCATTCAGTGAGCCCAAAGGTGTCATGAAGCAGTGTTTCATATCGCCTCACAAGCACACAAGGTCAAACCAAAGGAATAGCTCGGGCAGACGAAGCAGTCAGCCTCTCAGATGAAGCTCTGCCCAGAAGAAGAAAAAGTTGCACTTCCTTAACTGGTCATGTGAGGCAGGTGCCAAAAGTGAGCAGGTCCTCATTGAAGCCCACAGTAAAATGTAGAACATTTCAGCAGAAATAAACATGTTTACAGCCTGGAAGAAAAAAAAAAAAGCACCCTCCTAACTGTAGGGGGTGAATTTGTTTTTCAAATTTCTGAGTTAAAGATGTTTTAAGTAATAAAGGTAGGGATAATTAGGGGAGTGGTCACTTTGAGTGACAGCAGCTGAGCTGTACCTCGTAGCATTTTTAGCTTGTTGTCCGCTCAATGCGTCTGCTGACTGTTGTAAATGTCCTACAGAATCAGCTAAAACATCTCTGCTGCAATGTTCACACAGAGTGAAATTCTCCTTGGGTTTCATGTTGTATGCTAGTCAGTGACGTGCCGTCAGGTGAGGCACGTGAGGCTGTGCCTCACCTATCATCATGGAAGGAAAAAAAAAAGTAAAATGAAAAAATAAATTAAATGGTTATATTTAGCCAGTGATTTGCACTATGAAGTTATTTTTCTTTTAACTTCACCAGTTTTAGATTATTTTTCACATTTGCCGTTTAAGTACTGAGAAGAGACGTGCGGTGAGGCAGCAGCCCGCCGTGCCTAACCTTGGATTGCGCAATCACTGGGCGAATTGCTGGCACACTGTGCAGTCAGAATGTCTCACTGTCTCTCTGTATGTCACTATTAAAATGGATAAACACTTTGGTTATATGAACTTAAATCCCATAGTTTAGGGCTCCTTCACATACAGTGCGAACTTGGTCGAATTGCACGTGAAGCAGGAATCATATGCAAAAAGTGTAAAATTGTAGCTGCCTCCAACGCCTCGTACACCTGATGCTCTCTTTCCTGGACATGGCTAAGTACTGCAGGCACTGGATGACTGAGTATACTGCTATGGACTCGGCCCTGATTGTCCCCAGCAATGTTGAGTGGACAGAGACAATGCAGACTGCCTTCAGGATCTTCAAGAGGTGCTACTTTCAGCAACAACGCTTTGATTATCATCAGCCATTCCATCTTCGTGTAATTGAAAATGACAAGAACAATGGTGCAGGAACATAGGTCACACTGCCATCCTGCTGCCTATTACTCTATAGGGCTTTCCTCAGTGGTCCTTAGAATGCCTAGCTGTTTGACTGAAGACTCAGCACCCACTGTACTGGCTCATGATTGTGTAGTACATGTACCATATCATGCAGTCTTGCACATACTGAACATTGCTGCTACTCAGCACATAACAGCAACAAGGCCCAAAGGATATGACACTATCATTCTTTCAAGACCTCATATTTCCTTTGAATCAAGCAACTCCAGTTCCAGTGGAGGAGGCGGCTAAATATCATGATCATGTTGTCATCACTGAAACAAATACATCTCTGAGACCAGACATGCAACAGACACCAATTGTAAATGCAGACATGATTCTATACACTGATGTTGTTGCTCACAGACCCAGTGATGATACACATCTGGCTAAATATGTGGTTGCAAATAACTGGAAAGTTCTCGTACATCAGCAGGAGCAGCAGAGTAGCATGCTCTTACTCGAACCTGTGTTCTGGCTGCAGGGGAAGTAGCAAACATTTATGCTGATTCCAGATATGCACTTGGTGTTGCCCATGCCACAGGCCTGCTGTGGACAAATGACGGGGTTTCTAACTTCTGCTGGAAAACCTATCCAACATCATATCGTGGTAGCTGAGTTAGTGGAAGCTGTTACATTACCATTGCAATTAGCAATTATTAACAACTGCTCATTTTTAAATCCTTGCCGTAGCTAAAGAGAAACCCCTCTGGCACTTTGCGCTACAGTTGTACCTCCGTCAGATCAGCCAGCGGAGCCCCCCTCCCCATCTCATTAGCGTCTCATTCACCACAGACACCAGACGATCTTGGCTGCACGTGATGGAATTACCTCCCACAAAGAAAATAAAAAAGTTAAAATGACTCAGTTCTCTGTGTGGAGCAGAGACTTCATGTGACACCGTGCGCTCCCTGGTTGATGTGCTCATCAGGAAAAAAGCATTTACAATATGGATTTAATTAAAAGTTAAAATCTTTCTGTCTAACAGATTTCTGTGTAAATATTTCATGTTACAATGTGGAGACCTGTGGCTTATAAACAAAACCAGCCTATTTCTGTACAATTTATTTTTTCTTTTTAATATTGGTGGGTGTGGCTTATATTCAGGTGCGCTCTATATTTTGGAAATTACCATAGTTTTGACATAAACCTTCAAAACGTGTATAAAGTGAAATGTTGATCCAGAATCCAGATTTGGATCACCTCCACAATTTAACGGCGTCTTTCATGGCCTAATATGCATCTGTTGTGAAAATTTGGTGACAATCCATGAAGTACTGTTGAGCTAAGAGTTTACATACCCTGGCAGAATTTTTATTTTTTTGGCCATTTTTCAGAGAATATGAATGACAAAAACTTTTTTTTTCACTCATGGTTAGTGGTTGGGTGAAGTCATTTATTGTCAAACAACTGTGTTTCCTCTTTTTAAATCATAATGACAACACAAACTACCCAAATGAACCTGATCAAAAGTTTACATACCCCTGTTCTTAATACCGTGTGTTGCCCCCTTTAACATCAACGACAGCTTGGAGACTTCTGTGGTGGTTGTGGACGAGGCTCTCTGGTGGTGAAGCTGCCACTGAATATGTTTCGGACTTTATTTACATAATTTACATCGGTCGTTTCAGAGAAACAGCGAACCTCCCACACACACACATATATATATATACACATGCACGCGCGCACCCAACCTTTCTGCTCGGGAGCGCGCGTTGGAAGAAGAGGAGAGGGGCAGGCGGCAGCGTGAACGCGCTCCTCCCCGTGTCAGCTGCTCTGTGGAGTGACAGCCAGCTGTGCGGCTACAACCACAACAACTGTCTCTTGGATTTGACATTTAAAACTGGAATGGTGTTGGCCTGCTCCTGCTGAAAAGGAAGAAGGAAACTACCATCCCTGGTTCTCAAGACCAGGCACCTAAGTGGCTCTACTCTACTCTTTTCTACTCTCCTATTTTACTCTTTCTTTTTAGATATTTAGATATACCTTTATATACTGGCACAGTTCCACCTTAGAATTGGAATATAATATATAAGATATACCTTACTGAATTTTCATGGAACATTCATTAAAAAAAAGAAATAAAATGGCGATTAACATGAGAAATTCCTGGATGAATCATAAAAATTCTGCATGGGTAGGAGATATGAAAGTGATCCATTTGTTCCAAATTTCATAGAAATGGTCCTTTTGAATCCTCAGAGTATGTTAATTTTTCCATTCTACAAATTTTAAATATGGCTTGAAACCAGTTTTCTAACTTTGGAGGTGCCGGGTTCAACCAAATTCTCCTAATTGCTTTCTTACTGGCCACTAAAAGTGCCTGTAACAGTTTCACGTCTCTCCTCCTTGGTATTGTTGACACAAGACTCAAGTATAAATGTTTAAAATCACCGGTCATTTGAGTTTTAAACACTGAAGTTAACACCTTATAAAAGTCAACCCAATACTGCTTCAGTTTGGGGCAGTCCCAGAATATGTAGTAATGGTTTGCTTATGTTGAGCTACATTGTCTCCAACACGCAGGGTTTGTATCTTTATATTTGCCCTGGTAGGGTGACCTAAAATATCTAATGACATTTTTCCAACAGTGTTCCCTCCACATCAGGGAGTTGGTGCAAGACCATTGGAAGCGGCATATTTTCTCCCAGGTTTCTGTAGTTATATTTATTCCCGCTTCACGTTCCCATTTGTCCTTTATATGTAAAGTGCTCCCATTTTTGGCCTGAAGCAACACATTATACAATTATTCGAGAAATAGATTTAGTTACAGATGTAGTGTATGACAAGCTTAAAATCCTGAAAAGGTCCATTTCAACTGGTGTCAGGTTTGTAACCCTACAATTCTTAATAAAATATGCACGCATCTGAAGGAACTTATCCAGTGAGTGTTTAGATTTTAAACTCTGAAAACTTTGCGGTGTGTTCTTATGAGTGAATAAAAGAAATGTTGTTGATCTCACAGGTCTTGACCACATTCTGGCGTATTTTTAGTGTGTGATTAATCCATAAATTCAACCCTGTAAGTTTATCTTTTAGGACCTTGTCTGCGATTGCAGCCTGCAGGGGGAAATTTGATGTTATGCCCATTTCTATTTTTTCCATTTGGCCTCATAATCCTGATTGCACCAATGGAACATAGGAATTAATTGTGAGGCATAGTAATAAAACCTTAAATTTGGGAGTGATGCCCCCCCTTCTGCTTATCTACTTGTAGTGAATTCTCGGTTTCCTACCCTGCCAAATGAAACAGGCAATCCATTTATCCCATTCCCTGAATTGTGTATCATCCACCTCAACCGACAAGGTCCAAAAAACATACAATAGACGTGGCAATATATTCATTTTACTGCATTTATCCTGGGGCAAAGCTCTCAATTTATTGATCGATCTACGTTCTGATCCTCACCTATGGTCATGAGATTTGGCTCATGACCGAAAGAACGAGAACGCAGGTACAAGCGGCCGAGATGAATTTCCTCCGCAGGGTGGCTGGGCACTCCCTTAGAGACAGGGTGAGGAGCTCGGAGTCGAGTCGCTGCTCCTCCACGTCGAAAGGAGTCAGTTGAGGTGGCTCGGGCATCTTTTCCGGATGCCCCCTGGAAGCCTCGCTGGAGAGGTGTTCCGGGCACGTCCCATTGGGAGGAGGCCCCGGGGAAGACCCAGGACACGCAGGAGGGACTACATCTCTCGGCTGGCCTGGGAACGCCTTGGGGTTCCCCCGGAGGAGCTGGGAGAGGTGTGTGTGGATCGGGAGGTCTGGGCGGCTTTGCTTGAGCTGCTGCCCCCGTGACCCGACTCCAGATAAAGTGGAAGAAAATGGATGGATGGATGCATTTATCCTTGCTTTCAAGTTTAGAAAGTGGATCAAATTCCATCTATGAAAGTTTTTTTTATTGTTGAAGATAGTGGTCCATAATTTATTTGTGCTAATTTCTAAAAGTCTTTTGTCATAATGATTCCCAAATATTTCAATGAGACCAATTCCCAATTGAGATGAAATCTGTCACGTCACGATTTGGGGACACTGAAGTTCAAAGTCATCACCTGCATTTTAGACACATTTACTCTGTAGCCTGACAGATTCCCAAAATTAGATAGTACGGCCATCAATTCAGGAAATTAATTTCCAGGCTCCCCTATAAAGAATATTATGTCATCTGCAAATACTGCCACTTTTTGCTCATCTCCAGCCACCGAAAATTCCTTTAATCACCTCACTCTGTCTTATTAATTGGACAAGAGGCTCTATAAAGAGGGCAAAAGAAGAGGGGAAATTGGGCATCCCTGCCTCGTACCTCTCTCCAAGACAAATGAGTTGGAGAGATCTCCATTTATCTTAATTCGGGCCTTCGGTTTATTATATAAGTTTTTTATTATTGTTACAAAATTGTCTTCAAATCTAAATCTTACTAGTACTTTATATAGAAAAGTCCACCTAACAGAGTCAAAACCCCTGGCAAAAATTATGGAATCACCGGCCTCGGAGGATGTTCATTCAGTTGTTTAATTTTGTAGAAAAAAAGCAGATCACAGACATGACACAAAACTAAAGTCATTTCAAATGGCAACTTTCTGGCTTTAAGAAACACTATAAAAAAAACAATCAGGAAAAAAAAAATTGTGGCAGTCAGTAACGGTTACTTTTTTAGACCAAGCAGAGGGAAAAAAATATGGACTCACTCAATTCTGAGTAAAAAATTATGGAATCATGAAAAACAAAAGAACGCTCCAACACATCACTAGTATTTTGTTGCACCACCTCTGGCTTTATAACAGCTTGCAGTCTCTGAGGCATGGACTTAATGAGTGACAAACAGTACTCTTCATCAATCTGGCTCCAACTTTCTCTGATTGCTGTTGCCAGATCAGCTTTGCATGTTGGAGCCTTGTCATGGACCATTTTCTTCAACTTCCACCAAAGATTTTCAATTGGATTAAGATCCGGACTATTTGCAGGCCATGACATTGACCCTATGTGTCTTTTTGCAAGGAATGTTTTCACAGTTTTTGCTCTATGGCAAGATGCATTATCATCTTGAAAAATGATTTCATCATCCCCAAACATCCTTTCAATTGATGGGATAAGAAAAGTGTCCAAAATATCAACGTAAACTTGTGCATTTATTAATGATGTAATGACAGCCATCTCCCCAGTGCCTTTACCTGACATGCAGCCCCATATCATCAATGACTGTGGAAATTTACATGTTCTCTTCAGGCAGTCATCTTTATAAATCTCATTGGAACGGCACCAAACAAAAGTTCCAGCATCATCACCTTGCCCAATGCAGATTCGAGATTCATCACTGAATATGACTTTCATCCAGTCATCCACAGTCCACGATTGCTTTTCTTTAGCCCATTGTAACCTTGTTTTTTTTTTGTTTAGGTGTTAATGATGGCTTTCATTTAGATTTTCTGTATGTAAATCCCATTTCCTTTAGGCGGTTTCTTACAGTTCGGTCACAGACGTTGACTCCAGTTTTCTCCCATTCGTTCCTCATTTGTTTTGTTGTGCATGTTTGATTTTTGAGACATACTGCTTTAAGGTTTCTGTCTTGACGCTTTGATGTCTTCCCTGGTCTACCAGTATGTTTGCCTTTAACAACCTTCCCATGTTGTTTGTATTTGGTCCCGAGTTTAGACACAGCTGACTGTGAACAACCAACATCTTTTGCAACATTGCGTGATGATTTACCCTCTTTTAAGAGTTTGATAATCCTCTCCTTTGTTTCAGTTGACATCTCTCATGTTGGAGCCATGATTCATGTCAGTCCACAGCTCTCCAAGGTGTGATCACTCCTTTTTAGATGCAGACTAACGACCAGATCTGATTTGATGCAGGTGTTAGTTTTGGGGATGAAAATTTACAGGGTGATTCCATAATTTATTCCTCAGAATTGAGTGATTCCATATTTTTTTCCCTCTGCTTGGTCTAAAAAAGTAACCGTTACTGACTGCCACAATTTTTTTTTCTTGATTTCTTATAGTGTTTCTTAAAGCCAGAAAGTTGCCATTTGAAATGACTTTAGTTTTGTGTCATGTCTGTGATCTGCTTTTTTTCTACAAAATTAAACAACTGAATGAACATCCTCCGAGGCCGGTGATTCCATAATTATTGCCAGGGGTTGTACATGTAGTGACCTCCTGATATTGTCCAAAGTCTGTCTCCTTTGATTAAAGCCTGTTTGGTCTAAATTGATCAAATCTGGTAATGTATTTTCTAGTCTTCGTGCCATGATAGAACACTAATAGGTTTGTAGTTACCACACCCCTACCCTCCTTTGGGATTACTGAAATGACCACATCTCTCCAGGATGGGGGAATTCCTCCTTTTTCTATAACACAATTAAATGCCTTTAATAAAAGAGGGGATAGTTCTTGTTTCATAGCCTTCTACCACTCTGCAGTGTAACCGTCTGATCCTGGGGATTTCCCTGTCTTTAATCTAGATATGGCCAGGTTCAGTTCTTTAATTGTTTTTGGTCATAATAATGTCTTGTTTTGAATATTTGTGAGTTTTGGTAGGTCTAGAGATTTTAAACATTCTTCAATCTGTGTCTCCTTTGGATCTTGAGATTCTGAGTATAGGGCACGGTAAAATACTTCAAAGCTATCCTGAATTTTCTCAAGTTTAGTTTCAATAGGTCTGGGGGTTCTTTATTTTGTAAATGGTATTTTCCATACTTTGTTTACGTAGTTTATATGCTAGTAGTTTTGCTGAATTCCCCCCATTTCATAATATTTTTGCTTCAAAAAAATAATTGTCTTCTGAGTTTCCTGCGTATTTCACCTTGTAATTTTTTTTTATTTCTTTTTTCCACATTGGAATTTGCTCTGGTACTATCTGCTTTTTGTAGCTGTTTTACTTTCCCCTGTAAGTCTGCTAATTTTCCCCCTTTAATTTCTTCAGATGAGATGTTATTGAAATAAGTTTGCCTCTCAGTACTGCTTTCAGCATGTCCCATAAGATTGTTTGTGGCACTTTTCCAGTATCATTTAGTTCCAAATACTCTTTAATTTCTTCTTTTAATTTGGCTTTAATTTTAGAATCATTCAAACTATTGGCGTTCAATTTCCATAATCCTTTCCGGGCCTTCTTTTCTAAGAAAATAGTAAGTGAGATTGGGCTGTGATCTTTGAGGTCAATTGTCTTTATACTACAATCTCTTACTCTAAATCTGTCAGCATCCAGCATAAAGACGTAGTCTAGTCTTGAATAAATGGTGTGTGAAGACAAGTAATGTGTGTAGCCTCTACTCTTCGGGTGCAAGTCCCTCCAAACATCCAGGATGCTCAACTCTTGCATCATTGACCAAACTTTTTTATTAGGTAATGAATTTGACCTGAGAGACACCCCTGATGTGTCTAGGTCTGGGTTCAATCTAATATTAAAGTCTCCTCCACAAATTACTATGCCCTGGGAGTTCAGCATGAGGTCAAAGATCCGTTTGTAAATTGGCCAATCACTAACCATAACCCTGGGGGGATGTATACATTTATAATGGTTATTTCAATTCCCTCTATTTTCCCTGTTATCTTAATAAACCTGCCCTCATCATCCTTTAATTCTGAGATATGCTCATAATTTATTGTAGTCAAAATTAGAATAGCCTCTCCTTTCCTATCACCTTGTTTAAACAAGGAGGAAAATACATACTTAAAGTCCTTTCTCCTCAGTTTTCCATGTTTAAGTTTGCTCAGATGAGTTTCTTGGAGGAGAGTGATCTGAGCCTTCTCCTTTTTTAACTTTGACAAAATTTTACTCCTCTTTATGGGATTTAAAACCCCATTAACATTAAAAGAAACAATTTCTAATGGTTCTCCTGACATGGATATTTAAAATAACATTAACAACACCTTTCCCTTCAAGAGTTGACTGTAATTGCAATGCAGAACAAAACAGAACTACATCAAACATTAGGAATAATAGTAATAAACTTTCAAATACCTAGGAATAACTTTGGACAATAAACCTTTGATCAGCACACCAAGGACATTCAAAAAAGAAGCCAACAAAGACTGTCAGCCATCCGCAAACTCAAAGGACTACACGTTGCACCCCACCTGCTGTTGTTACTTTACCAAAGTATCATTCAACCCATTATTCTGAACTGTTCCTCATGTTTCTTTACCATGCTTTCTGTCACAAACCGGGCCAAACTCACACGCATCACAAACATAGGTGCCAAACTCATCGGACTCTCAACACCTAACCTCACAGAATTGAACAAGAGATCCATTATTTGTATAGCAAACTCTATAGTACAAGACACCACTCATCCACTCCAGCCATTCATCATTCCACTTCCTTCAGGGCATAGATACAGAAGCATTAAGTTTAGGAGGGCTCGCCTCGGGAGGAGCCTGATCCCTGCAGCTATAGCAGCCCTTAACAGCAAGCCCCAGTCTGTCTACTATTGTATTGCTGCTTGTTACTGTTGTTATCAGTGTTATTGTAGATGTCTGTGTTATCTATCTTGTGCTGTGCGACTGTGATATTGTTGCTGTCTGTCCTGTGATGTGCTATTGCGTTTATTGCTTTGTCTGTCTTGTTAGGTACAATGTATTGTACAGTCGGTGAAGACAGATTTCCCTATGGGACAAATAAATCTAATCTAATCTAATAATAAGAAAAGAAAACGAAATGCTACTTTCCTTACTTCCAACCTTGTGGTCCATTTACCAACCTGATCCAAGGTTGAGGGATAGCCTCTACTCCCCGTTAGGGTTAGGGGGTCCCCCATTGCGACACTAAGTCCTCTTTTCTTTGTGTCCCTTTCCAATATCTTGACCAAGGTCTCTTATAATTACTATACTTAATATGACTTAAGTTTTCAATAACATGCAGCGCCTTTCTTGTCTATCAATTTCAACGTGCATTTTCTACTGGTGGTCGTCTAATTACTTGCAGTCTTTCCCTGTAGTTCGATTTCCTGGCTCTGTTCATCCATCTCCCCCGCACCAGTTGCCACGCTGCCTTCTGTATCCTTTCCATCAGCGTCGCTGGTTGCACAATAACTTTAATCGGCAGGCCCCGCTCCACGAGGTCCGCCGCCGACTCTTCCGCTGTCTTGTATGTTATTATGCCATCTTCAAAATACACTCTGAGGTGTGCTGGATGCAGGGTTTGGAACCATATGTTGTCTTTTAGGGCTTTTCGTGCCTAAACATACTGTTTTCTCTTGTGCAGAATTCCTAATAATCATGGTCAAAACTGATTTTGTTATTGTCTAGCATGAAGCCCTTCTTCTGCCAGACCAATTGAAGCACTTCTTCCTTCATTCTGTAACTCAAAAATCTAAAGAAGATGGATCTGGGATGTGATTCTGGCGAGAGTCGCGGTGCAAGAGCCCGGTGCAGTCTCTCTATTTGCAGGTCTTTTGATCTGGGAATGTTTAGATTTTCTCTGAGTAACTTCTCTATGAGGGGGATCATCATTTTTGGGTCCCCCCTCTGCTCCTTCTGGGATGCCATAAATTCTCACATTCTCGCTTCTCGAACAGCCTTCTTGATCCGTAAGTTTATCTTGCAGTCGCTCTTGTATTTTTAGCATTTCCGCTAGCACCTCGTTAATGTTCTGCAGTTTCTCCTCTGTTTCCACAGTCCTCGCCTCAGCATCATCCAGTATCGAGTTGGTGCTCTTAATTTCGTCTTGAATAATTTCAAGCTTTTGTTTGTTGTCTTGCCTAAATTCCTGTAGCTCCTTGAGAATTAGCTTTAGGCTCGCTGGTTCCCCCTCCTTGGCTGCTGTATTTTCAGCTAGGCTAGCAACAATGGGGCTAGTGTTAGCATCTTCATCGTGGTGCAAAACCTCCGTTTCTTTAACCATGACAAGGGCGGACTTCTTATGCTTTTGTTTCGTAGCTATCTCTTCCCCTTACGAGATGTTTATCGTAAAAAAACCAAAAAAAACAAATTAACTTTTGGTCAAGAGACTAAGAACAATGCTGCCATCCCTCTGTGACCCGGAAGTCCTTCTTGCTCTGTACTTTCTGGCTCAAAGTCTTCAGGGTGCATACTCACAAATAGGTATTGGTAAATTGTTAAGATGTGACGCATTACTATGTGTTAGCCTATAGGAGGTGTTTATGTACCCTGAAGAAGCTGTGAGGCAAGGAAGAGTGTGTGTGTGTGTGTGTGTGTGTCTGTAAGACATTTATAAAACGATGCAGAGAGAACCAGTCTTGATGTTTTCTATACTATTGCACGACTTTTGTTTACGTCATTTTGAATGAATTTGATGTTTTGTTTAACGGACTACATGCCAAGTAATTAATTATTCTAGATTGCTAACTTGGGTATGATTGCACTCAACACTCTGACCCTATGCAACACGTGTCTCAGCTAGGGCTCACTGTGAATTTCACAAAGAACTCCTTGACCCCACGCCAACAGGTGGTTTTTATTAGCATTGCGCTGGACTCACTGGTGATGACAGGTCACCCATCCCCGCAACGGCTGGACAACATTCTCACTCTGGTTTCCCGTGTTCACAAGAATGCCAGACTGACTTACAGTCTGCTCCTCCAGTTCATGGGGAAACTGACGGCAGTGTCAGCAGCCGTACCTCTGGGACTCCTGTCCTTGCACCCCTTACAAATATGGCTCAACAGTCTGGCTCTCAACCCCACACTGCATCAACACAGGACTGTGCATCTTTCAGCTCAGTCCCGTCTGTGGAGAAAGGGCAAAACTCTCCCTAACACATGGTGTTCCTAAGGCTTCTCTACCCTCCTGCCGTGAGGTCGTAACAGATGCATCACTTTCCGGCTGGGGTGCAGTGTGGAACCACAGAAAGATCAAGGGTGTCTGGAGCCCTCAGGAGAGGCTCCAGCACATCAATGGGACGTGCTGGCTCACCCTTTGCCAGCCCGTCTACTGTATGCATTTCCTCCTCTTCTGTTGACACCACTGACACTACACATAATATGTATGACCGATCACATAGTGTTACTGGTAGCCCTGTACTGGCCGGGCAAGACATGATTACCAGTGATTCTAATGCTCCTCAGCAGAGAGCCATGGCCTCTGCTGACAGGAGGGACCTTTTGTTGCAGTTGGATGGGAGCATTTGTCATCCTCACAAAGACTCCATGTTGAACTCTTGTGATCAAGCTGTCGTGCAGACTATACTGAAAGCCCATGCATTATCCACTAAGGCATTATACGACAACAGATGGAAGCCTTTTCCTGTTGGTGCAGTTTGTGGACCATGAGCATTGCTCTGTGCCAGTGCTGCTTAGCCATCTTCAAACATTGTTTAAGAGCAGTATTTCTGTCTCTACAATTAAAGTTTGTGTTGCTGCTGTCTCTGCTTGTCATATTATGGTGGATGACAATAGGGTCGCGCACCCTGATATGTCATTTTTTTAAGAGGTGCTCTTCAGCTTTGGCCTCCAAGGATTGTACATGTGCCATCCTGGGATCTTCCATTGGTCCTTAGGGACTTATACTGTTCATTGTTTAAGCCACTGGGCACCAGTGACCTCAGATGGTTGTCTATTAAGACTGCATTCCTCCTTGCCATTTCATCCGCAAAGCACGTTGGCGAGCTCCATGCCTTGTCAATTGCTTGCTGACAACTGCATGCACTGGAATTCTGATGGGTCAGGAGTTACTCGATGGCCAAACTCTCCCTTTTTACCAAAGACTGGTTTGCGCTTCCATGCTAACCACTCGGTTACCTTGGCTGTCTTTGCCCCACAACCTAGTGCAGAGACTAATTCTTGTCTGTTGTGTCCTGTTTGTGCAGTTAGATGTTACAGTGAATTGAGCGCTAAGTTCAGCAGAACTGACGCTCTGTCTGCTATTGGAGCCCCAGGAAGGTCAGCGCCTTGTCCAAGCAGTGGATTGTTGACGCTATATTGCAAGCTTACAGGAACATGGACAATCAACCTCCTCCAGTGAAATGTCAAATTACGAGGTCTGTTAGAAAAGTATCGGACCTTTTTATTTTTTTCAAAAACCATATGGATTTGAATCACGTGTGACTGCATCATCCAAGCTTGAACCTTTGTGCGCATGCGTGAGTTTTTTCACGCCTGACGGTTGCGTCATTCGCCTGTGAGCAGGCTTTGTGTGAGCACTGGTCCACCCCTCTTGTCGTTTTTTTATTGTGAATAAATGTCTGAACGATTTGGAGCTTTGCTGCATCAATTTTTTTCCAGAAACTGTGAGAGACCTCCAGGTGGACACCGTTCGGAAAATTAATATGGCTTTCAGGGACGCTTTTGTGGGGATTACACAGATTAAGGAGTGTTACTGCCGCTTTAAGGATGGCCCACAGCATCTGAGTGCGCGCTGCGCTCCGAGCGCCGATCGACAGGCTCACACCCGGCTGAAAAAACCAGATCATTTCCAACGTGAAGGCTTTGTTGATCCGGGACGTCGTCTGACTTTCACAAAACAGACCTAGTATACCTTACTTGTGGTGTTTCTGCTGCCTGACTCTGTTTTATTTCTCTCTCTGTTTGGTGTGGCGCCATCCAGAAGTGGGAGTGGGTGCCTTCTTTTGCAGGCCTCCCGTCCTGGACACAAGCATGGACTCCCAAAATTTCCTGCCTTGAGGCAACTTTGTTGTGATTTGGCACTACATAAATGAAATAAACTAAATTAAATCGTGCAGGCTTTGGGGAGGTGATGGTTTTGTGGTTAAGCAGTGGGCTTGAGACCAGAGGATCCTTGGTTCGAACTCCTGTCTGGTCGGAAAATCAATCAGGGCCCTTGGGCAAGATCCTTTATTCCCAAGTTGCTCCCAGTGTGTAGTGAGGGCCTTGCATGGCAACACCCTGACATCGAGGTGTATGTGCGTGTGAGACAATGCAAGGCCTTACTATAAAGTTCTTTGAGCTTTTGATATAGAAAGAAAAGTACTTTATAAATGCAGTCCATCTTGCCATTTGTCCAGGACAGATACAGTCTGTGGCCATGCTGCTAAGTCAACAAGCACTTTGTTTCAACAGGACACTTTAAAGTAAAAAATAAAATAAAATAATTGTGTTCTTCCTGAAGTAATGTGCAAAAATATGGCTATAAATATGCATGTACATTTGTCATAATCAAGATGCCCAAACATTGTCACCACAGTCATACAGTTGTATGCAAGTTTGGGCACCCCTGATAATATTCATGATTTTCTTTTATAAATTGTTGGTTGTCTGGATCAGAAATTTCAGTTAAATTTATCATATAGCAGACAAACACACTGATATTTGAGAAGTGAAATGAAGTATCTAGTATTTGCGTATCTAGTATCTAGTGTGCAATAATTGTTTAAACAAAATTAGGCAGGTGCATAAATATGGACACCCCTGTCATTTTATTGATTTGAATACATTTATCACTAATTATTGGAACACAAAATTGGTTTGGTAAGCTCATTGACCCTCGACCTCCTTACACAGGCGAATCCAATCATGAGAAAGGTTATTTAAGGTGGCCATTTGCAAATGTTTCCCCTCTTTGCATCTCGTCTAATGAGTGACAACATGGGAGCCTCTAAACAACTCTCAAATGACCTGAAAACAAAGATTGTTCAACATCATGGTTTAGGGGAAGGATACAAAAAGCTATCTCAGAGATTTCAGCTGTCAGTTTCCACTGTGAGGAACATAGTGAGGAAATGGAAGACCACAGACACAGTACCTGTTAAGGCCAGAAGTGGCAGGCCAAGAAAAATCTCAGATAAGCTGAAGCGAAGGATGGTGAGAACAGTCATAGTCAACCCACAGACCCGCACCAAAGACCTACAACATGATGTTGCTGCAGATAGTGTTTGTGTGCATCGTTCAACTATACAGCGCACTTTGCACAAGGAGATGCTGTATCATGCTGTAATGCAGAGGAAGCCTTTTTTGCATACACGTCACAGAGTTGCTTGAGGTATGCTAAAGCACATTTGGACAAGCCAGCTTCATTTTGGAATAAGGTGCTGTGGATGATGTGATGAAACTAAAATTGAGTTATTTGGACATAACAAGGAGCGGTATGCATGGCTGAAAAAGAACACGGCATTCCAAGAAAAACGCTTGCTACAAAAAATTTTTAAATTTGGAGGTGGTTCAATCATGCTGTGGGGCTGTGTGGCCAGTGCAGGTGCTGGGAATCTTATTAAAGTTGAGGGTCACATGGATTCCAGTCAATATCAGCAGATTCTTGAGAACAATGTTCATGAATCAGTGACAAAGTTGAAATTGCTCCAGGGCTGGATCTTTCAACAAGACAACGACCCTAAACACTGCTCAAAATGTACTAAGGCATTCATGCAGAGGAACAAGTACAACGTTCTGGAATGGCCATCTCAGTCCCCAGACCTGAATAGTATTGAAAATCTGTGGTGTAATGTTAAGCGGGCTGTTCATGCTCGGAAACCAACAAACCTGAGATGTTTTGTAAAGAAGAATGGTCCAAAATACCTTCAACCAGAATCCAGACTGACATTGGAAGCTATAGGAAGCATTTAGAGGCTGTTATTTCTGCCAAAGGAGGATCTACTAAATATTTATGTATTTTTTCTGTTGGGGTGCCTAAATTTATGCACGTGCCTAATTTTTATTAAAGAATTATTGCACACCTTCTGTAAATCCTAGAAACTTCATTTCACTTCTCAAATGTCACTGTGATTGTCTGCTATATGACATATTTAACTGAAATTGTTGATCCAGACAACCAATGATTTATATAGAAAATTATGGAAATCATCAGGGGGGCACAAACTTTTATATACAACTGTGTATCTGTGTATCAGTCTTGACAAAAATCCTTCACACTATTTTCAGTCCACTGATGAATGTTACAATCAGCTTACATTTCCTGGAAGCATGTGCTCCTCCTCAGCTCTCACATGTTCTCCCGTTTCCTGCTCCAGCTCCTTCTTGATCACCTTATGAGGAGTTCTGGAAATAGCTTTGAGTACAGTCCCTTCAAAACGCTCCTTGCTGATCTCATCCAGTGTGTCAGGATCTTTCATTCTGAAGCCAAGCGGAGTCCACTGCAGGCCCCCCGGGCAAAAAAAAGAAAAAACAGTCAGTGACGTGACAAAAGATACAGGGCCTGTGTAGACATGTACAAACTCCACATAACGTGTGGTGCACACAGAGGATCCCACCTTGCCAGTGAGCAAACTAGAACATATTCTGCAGTTCAGAAGTTCACCTGAATGAATATGCAGTCTGGGGTGTGTTTACCCAAGTGTGAAAAATAGTGGGAATAGAACATGTAAATCAGAACATTTAGCACACACAATGTGATTTATCAAGCAAGAAAGAAATTTAAGGTGCGGATAATTGCGCTTGTGTTTTGCACGTATGAAATTACTTGTGTTTCATATTCATTGCACATATTAAATCTGGTGCAATGGAATTTCCCATGCTGTGAAAACCACCCTCAGTGAGGGAAGGTGCATTTGAGGACCATAAACCAACAGTTTAATATAATAATAATAATAATAAATTTCCTAAGCTTACCACAGTATACAGAAAGGAGGAATGGACTCATGAATATCAGCAGTGCTTCTTCACAGCGTGTGTTGATTTGTGCCAGTGATGCAGCAAATCTGAATTTTCGGGGTTTTTGTAACATAGATGTCATTTATTTTGGATCAACCAATTTAAAGGATTTTGATATCATTCTTTCATCAAATATTTGCTCTAACATAAAATATACTTTAGATTCATATTATGTAAAACATGACATCAGCGGTCAAAAGGTCAAATCTCATGAATTCTGGCAAAAGTAGTTTACCTTGGTAGAAGGTGACCTCAGTTGCAAATAAGTAGTTGTTGAAACTGAGATTTTTTTGTTTTTTTTGAAAAGATGACGAATAATAATTATATTATCTTGGTTACATTACTTTGAAAGATTGCAGAGCACACTGAGTCTTTGCAGGTTAGATGGAACAACTCTTGACTTGGTGAGTTATTCTCATCATTGTCGCTGCTCTCAGCATCACTTGACAAATCATCACAACGTTTGATGTTTTCTTCATCATCTTCATCCGTGTCAGATTTGAGTCCAGCAAGAACATCTGCAAGCTCTTGTGGCATAATCTTTCCACTCGTCCACTTTGGTATACGTTTGGCCTCTATGCTCAGAGTCCACCTGTGACCATTCACCAGGTCAGGAATGTCAGGTTGTGCATGCAGTATGTGCACGTTTTCACATACACACTTGGTACAACACACAGTTTAAATGTTCACGCAGAGAATCAGTACAAGGAGGGCGAGCACTCAAGTCAAAGCTGGCTGAAATGACAAGATTTCCATTCTGCCCACCACACTTTGATTGTAGCAAGAAGTACCGAAGTTCATTGACCCTCTTCATCTTGTTCTTCCCATAAAGAACACAGACAAAATCTTCAATGGTGGTAAGAAGTCTTCATTCACTTTTCCAGACTCTACAAACTCCACAAATATCTTCTGGAAATCCTTGCTTTTTCCAAAGGTTTCACTGCCTTCACCTTGCCCTTGTGCCTTGCCTCTTGGGCAGGGTCCTTAATCCCCTAGTTGCTACCGGCATGTACAGTTGATAACTGCTGGTAATCTTCACATAAAATCTTTAGAAAACTGCAGTGCATCAGTGAGAAGCAGGATTTCTAGTACCTTCCTACTTTTAACCCCCTACCACCCACCTCATTTTGGCTTCTCAGTATCTCACAAATAAAAAGTGAAATTTCCCATCGATGGGATATTCAGGCTTAGAAGGTGTGACGGCTCCCTGCCGTCTTGATGTATTTGTGTGTTGTCTAATACAACCCCTGGCAATAATTATGGAATCCGAAGATGTTCATTCAGTTGTTTAATTTTGTAGAAAAAAAGCAGCTCACAGACATGACACAAAACTCAGGAAAAAAAATTGTGGCAGTCAGTAACGGTTACTTTTTTAGACCAAGCAGAGGGAAAAAAATATGGACTCACTCAATTCTGAGGAAAAAAATTGAGTTGAATTGAACTGTTTGTCACTCATTAAGTCCATGCCTCAGAGACTGCAAGCTGTTATAAAAGCCAGAGGGGGTGCAACATAATACTAGTGATGTGTTGGAGCGTTCTTTTGTTTTTCATGATTCCATAATTTATTCCTCAGAATTGAGTGATCCTAAGCCCATTGTAACCTTGTTTTTTTTCTGTTTAGGTGTTAATGATGGCTTTCGTTTAGCTTTTCTGTATGTAAATCCCATTTCCTTTAAGCGGTTTCGTACAGTTTGGTCACAGACGTTGACTCCAGTTTTCTCCCATTCGTTCATTTGTTTTGTTGTGCATTTTTGATTTTTGAGACATATTGCTTTAAGTTTTCTGTCTTGACGCTTTGATGTCTTCCTTGGTCTACCAGTATGTTTGCCTTTAACAACCTTCCCATGTTGTTTGTATTTGGTCCAGAGTTTAGACACAGTTGACTGTGAACAACCAACATCTTTTGCAACACTGCGTGATGATTTACCCTCTTTTAAGAGTTTGATAATCCTCTCCTTTGTTTCAATTGACATCTCTCATGTTGGAGCCATGATTCATGTCAGTCCACTTGGTGCAACAGCTCTCCAAGGTGTGATCACTCCTTTTTAGATGCAGACTAACGAGCAGATCTGATTTGATGCAGGTGTTAGTTTTGGGGATGAAAATTTACAGGGTGATTCCATCATTTATTCCTCAGAATTGAGTGATTCCATTTTTTTACTGACTTACTGACTGCCACAATTTTTTCCTGATTTCGTATAGTGTTTCTTAAAGCCAGAAAGTTGCCATTTGAAATGACTTTAGTTTTGTGTCATGTCTGTGATCTGCTTTTTTTCTACAAAATTAAACAACTGAATGAACATCCTCCGAGGCCGGTGATTCCATAATTTTTGCCAGGGGTTGTATGTCTGTTGTGTGTCTTGAGATCTTGGCCACCTGGAAGGTGCTGATTAAGCTTCCTGCCTGGGAGTATAAAAGGAGGGGTTTTTTTTGCCTCTCCTCCTCCCTCCTCTGGATTGCAGTTTGGGGAGCAGCTGAGTCTGGTCCCGGTTCTGGCTCTGGCCTCTGGTCCGGGTTTGTCACACCATGCCTTTGTTATTTGTTTCTTTTTGTTTTATCTTTTTATTTTATTTGGGGTTCTTGCAGGAATCACCAAGTTAAATTTTAGACCTTTTTTTAGACCTTTTTAGACCATTATGAGAAAAATTTTAGACCAACCAACCAACCACCCCCCATTTGATTCTCAAAACCATGTTATTTTGTATTGGTTTCAAACATGTCAAAGTACACCGAAAGCAGAAAACAAGATTGAGTGATAATACACAACATATACAATACGATAAACATTGACCAACCGGAAAAAAGTAAAATTTTCAAAAGGCGCTATACAACCATATATCTCAGCTCCTCTCCTTTTGCGCTAATCTCAGCCTCAAGGGCTTTCACTTCAGCGACTTTGTCTTTGTGTGCTCTTCTCAGAGCATTCAACTTCGAAAGCAGCTGAGCCATCTTTGAGCCAGCTCTATTCAGAAATCACTGATCTCTACAAAACAGATCGGTGGAAATGACTGATCTGTACAAAACATTAACGTGTGACAGGACTGCTCATTTAGAGAGCAGTTTTCTGAAGAAAAATCATTGGAAATGTTTTTTTGTTACCTCAAAATTTCTGATTACTGTTAAAAAAAAAAGTTTAAAACACTTGTAATTAAAATAGCTAAATAAATCAATAAATGGTTCTTTAGAAACCTTTCATCTGTAAACTAAAACCACCTGTTATTTCAGATTAGATAATTTCTTGTTTAACATAAGGAACGTTGGACATTTATTTTTACACAAATAACATGGAAACTTGTACTTTTTTTTTTTAAGTCTGGTAGATTATTTATATCTTATTTCAACCAGAAAAAGACACTAAATAAATACAAATGTTTATTATAAATGCAACAGGAAATAATTTAACGACTGCAGTGTGATTGTAAAGTAGGATTTCTGTGACATAAACCTCATGATGAATTTTTATATATATATATATATATATATATATATATATATATATATATATATATATATATATATATATATATATATAGTCATTTAAACTTGTAATTTCGTCAAAATATGTAATTGCCTTTAATGTTGTTATCAGGACAGAGTCATTTCTAAAATATGAATTTGAGCACAATGGGCCTCATGTATCAACGTTGCGTACGGCGATATTTGAGCGTATATGGGGTGTACGCCAAAATGGCTGCGCTACTTGGCATTTATCAATGTGGTCGTTGGCGTACCCTGCACTGAAAATATACACCAGGTCGAGAGGTGGTGTAAATTATACACCAAAATGAAAAAGCACTGGAATCCACATAAAAATGAAGATGATCTACATGATAAACAGTGCCATTATACAAATCAATGCATATGTTACATAAATAACACTTTCCTGATTATACTACATAATAATCAATACAAATCCTGCTTTTGCGGGATTGTTATGGAGCACGATACGTGGCTACAGCGCTGACTGCAAAGACAGCGCTGCTCGCCTTTTTCTCCAGACTTCGTGCCTGGAGCCAGAGCAGCGCTGAGCTTAACTTCATGTGGTGTGATCGTTTTAGACTATGAAATTGATAACAACTGTAGTTTCGTCATTCCCTTAATTCGCCCATGCTGCAACCAGGTTTTGTCGTCTCCATTCGGTTGCCACAATAAAATAAATACAGAAATACATTTAAAAAATTAAGAAATCTGACAGATTAGGCGTGTCTTATTAATTGAGCGAGCAAATATCCACATGTCAAGAATTATTGACATGTGAAAAGAGAATACAGTGGTCCCTCGCTATAACGCCGTTCACCGGTCGTGGCCTCGGAGTCTCGCGGAGTATTTAGTCCAATTTTGCATGCCTTTTTTTTTTTTTTTTTTTAACACAGTGTTCTGTGTTCTGCGTATCTCTTTATAAGAATCTTGTTGCCCAGAAGAGAAAAGAGCGCCAACAACTACTCATAACTGTGTTTGTCACACGGAAACAAACACCTGCTGCAGCCAGGTTTGAGTGGAAAAAGGCGCGGCGCCAGGACGCAGAGGCCCGATCTGTGAAATACTGGTGAGTGACTATTAATAATTTCTTATGTGTCCGACCTCGTTCGTTGATCGTTAAAATTAATTCGTTAGTTCTAAATGCCATCATAATTATTTATAGGAAAACGTTCTATTTTTATTTCTCAAACAAATATTTGGGCCTGAAAACAGTTTGGTATTATTTTCCTACTAAGGTTTGAACTCAGAGAGTTTACACACGAGAGAAAAGTGAGAAAATGTTCATGCCTGATTGAGAAAGTGTATAAACTGTGTAGTGAGGGGTTTTATAGCTTTGAAACGTCTATAATAATTGTAAAAAATAACGCTGACTACGTCGCGGTTTCGCATATTATGGGCTATTTTTTAGAACGTAACTCCAGCGATTAATGAGGGACCACTGTAACACTTTATTGATTATATACTACAAAACAATTGATACGACAGCGGCTTTTGATGCTCTATTGGCACGCGTCGTGATTGGTGGAGTTCTTTTTCATTGCCGTCTTCCCGGCTTCCATGTCGTAAAATGAGGGTGTGTCTGAAGCGGAGTCTGAATATTTAATTCAATCAATCAATCAATTTTTTTATATAGCGCCAAATCACAACAAACAGTTGCCCCAAGGCGCTTTATATTGTAAGGCAAGGCCATACAATAATTATGTAAAACCCCAACGGTCAAAACGACCCCCCTGTGAGCAAGCACTTGGCTACAGTGGGAAGGAAAAACTCCCTTTTAACAGGAAGAAACCTCCAGCAGAACCAGGCTCAGGGAGGGGCAGTCTTCTGCTGGGACTGGTTGGGGCTGAGGGAGAGAACCAGGAAAAAGACATGCTGTGGAGGGGAGCAGAGATCGATCACTAATGATTAAATGCAGAGTGGTGCATACAGAGCAGAAAGAGAAAGAAACAGTGCATCATGGGAACCCCCCAGCAGTCTACGTCTATAGCAGCATAACTAAGGGATGGTTCAGGGTCACCTGATCCAGCCCTAACTATAAGCTTTAGCAAAAAGGAAAGTTTTAAGCCTAATCTTAAAGTAGAGAGGGTGTCTGTCTCCCTGATCTGAATTGGGAGCTGGTTCCACAGGAGAGGAGCCTGAAAGCTGAAGGCTCTGCCTCCCATTCTACTCTTACAAACCCTAGGAACTACAAGTAAGCCTGCAGTCTGAGAGCGAAGCGCTCTATTGGGATGATATGGTACTACGAGGTCCCTAAGATAAGATGGGACCTGATTATTCAAAACCTTATAAGTAAGAAGAAGAATTTTAAATTCTATTCTAAATTAACAGGAAGCCAATGAAGAGAGGCCAATATGGGTGAGATATGCTCTCTCCTTCTAGTCCCCGTCAGTACTCTAGCTGCAGCATTTTGAATTAACTGAAGGCTTTTTAGGGAACTTTTAGGACAACCTGATAATAATGAATTACAATAGTCCAGCCTAGAGGAAATAAATGCATGAATTAGTTTTTCAGCATCACTCTGAGACAAGACCTTTCTGATTTTAGAGATATTGCGTAAATGCAAAAAAGCAGTCCTACATATTTGTTTAATATGCGCTTTGAATGACATATCCTGATCAAAAATGACTCCAAGATTTCTCACAGTATTACTAGAGGTCAGGGTAATGCCATCCAGAGTAAGGATCTGGTTAGACACCATGTTTCTAAGATTTGTGGGGCCAAGTACAATAACTTCAGTTTTATCTGAGTTTAAAAGCAGGAAATTAGAGGTCATCCATGTCTTTATGTCTGTAAGACAATCCTGCAGTTTAGCTAATTGGTGTGTGTCCTCTGGCTTCATGGATAGATAAAGCTGGGTATCATCTGCGTAACAATGAAAATTTAAGCAATACCGTCTAATAATACTGCCTAAGGGAAGCATGTATAAAGTGAATAAAATTGGTCCTAGCACAGAACCTTGTGGAACTCCATAATTAACTTTAGTCTGTGAAGAAGATTCCCCATTTACATGAACAAATTGTAATCTATTAGACAAATATGATTCAAACCACCGCAGCGCAGTGCCTTTAATACCTATGGCATGCTCTAATCTCTGTAATAAAATTTTATGGTCAACAGTATCAAAAGCAGCACTGAGGTCTAACAGAACAAGCACAGAGATGAGTCCACTGTCCGAGGCCATAAGAAGATCATTTGTAACCTTCACTAATGCTGTTTCTGTACTATGATGAATTCTAAAACCTGACTGAAACTCTTCAAATAGACCATTCCTCTGCAGATGATCAGTTAGCTGTTTTACAACTACCCTTTCAAGAATTTTGAGAGAAAAGGAAGGTTGGAGATTGGCCTATAATTAGCTAAGATAGCTGGGTCAAGTGATGGCTTTTTAAGTAATGGTTTAATTACTGCCACCTTAAAAGCCTATGGTACATAGCCAACTAATAAAGATAGATTGATCATATTTAAGATCGAAGCATTAATTAATGGTAGGGCTTCCTTGAGCAGCCTGGTAGGAATGGGATCTAATAGACATGTTGATGGTTTGGAGGACGTAACTAATGAAAATAACTCAGACAGAACAATCGGAGAGAAAGAGTCTAACCAAATACCGGCATCACTGAAAGCAGCCAAAGATAACGATACGTCATTGGGATGGTTATGAGTAATTTTTTTCTCTAATAGTTAAAATTTTGTTAGCAAAGAAAGTCATGAAGTCATTACTAGTTAAAGTTAATGGAATACTCAGCTCAATAGAGCTCTGACTCTTTGTCAGCCTGGCTACAGTGCTGAAAAGAAACCTGGGGTTGTTCTTATTTTCTTCAATTAGTGATGAGTAGAAAGATGTCCTAGCTTTACGGAGGGCTTTTTTATAGAGCAACAGACTCTTTTTCCAGGCTAAGTGAAGATCTTCTAAATTAGTGAGACGCCATTTCCTCTCCAACTTACGGGTTATCTGCTTTAAGCTGCGAGTTTGTGAGTTATACCACGGAGTCAGGCACTTCTGATTTAAAGCTCTCTTTATGGGCGTTTATTAAAATTACGATCGTTTCCACCCGCCGCATTTATCAAGATCACGTCAGGCGTATGCCAGAAATGGTCAGGTGCGCATTGCTTGATACATGTCACGGCGACTTTGGTGTATTTCAAGTTTACACCGTAAATTTACGCCACAAGTGCGCAACGTTGATACATGAGGCCCAATAAGTGGAGAGCTTCTACCTGTGCAAATGTCTTTGGACTTTGATTCGTGGACATTTTTAATGATCCGTTCATTTATTGTTAAAATATAAAATGAAACAGCTTTTTAAAAAATAATTAAATAGTTGCTGTTGAAAGAGCCTTTTATTTAGAAGCAGGTGATGTTCTGCTGGATTCTCTGGACCAGATGAAGGTCTCTTCTGCAGTTTTTAACTCTGGTGGTGTTGCTGAAAAGCAGAGATGTTTTCTTTCGACTTGACTTCGTGGTGTTCAGCTCATCAATGGAAGTTTGGTTGTCTGCACAGCAAATGTTCCTGATTGGGACAAATAAAAATATTTCTTTAAATATAAAGAAACACTAAACAGTTTATATATAAAAAAGGGAAAAAACTAGAAAAAAAACGACAGAAAAAAATGCCCGAAAAAATAAGTTATTTAAAGTTGAGCTTTTGTGGTGTCTGAAAAAAGCTGTAGGTTTATTTGGTAAAAATAAAAAAGACTGAACCATTTAGAAATTAAAGCATTCACTCAGGTCAACTGTGCTAAAAGGCTACACTAACGTTAGACGATCATTAAACCTTTACAGCAGTTCAGTAAACGTCACGTTTTATTTTTACATTATTCTCACCTTGATAAAGCTGCAGAAGTAAACACCGTTGGGCAAACTGGGACTTCGCCTATATCCAAAAAGTGGGAGATTTCGGACTGAGGGGGTCTGCTCCATCCCGCCGGCTGCCTGCCTCACTCTGCCCAGGAATGATGCCTGAAGGCCGGCTTCTCCGTGAAGGTTGGCCCGCTGTCGCGATTTGATCGATATCCCACCAAGTCATCAGTCCTCCCTCGGGCGACGTCCCTCCGAAAAGTAGCTGAAATAAAGCTTCTCCCAGCAGGGTGATGGGAGAATCGTTCTACTGCTGTTTTTTAAAGGTTTTTTGTGGTTCAGGCGATGTAAATTCAAGATAGCGATCGCTGAACTTTTTTCAGGTTGTGAAACAGCCAGAGTGTGACGTGACCGCAATCTCCGCACCCTTGCCGCTTCCGAAGCGACGCGTCTGATGTCACGACGCGTTGGAAAGCATTTCATTTTTCTGTTCTACAGACACTTCTCGGAATGGACGGAGCGAATGTAATTTTTTAAGACTTCAGTAAATTAAATTTTAGACCTGCGGTGAAAATGTGGGTGTTTTTAAGACATTTAAAGGCCTAAAATTTTAGTTTCTGAATTTAAGACTTTTTAAGACTTTTTAGACCCTGCGGGAACCCTGTTTATAATAAAGTTTACCTATTGAGGGTTTTAAAGATTTGCACTTCCGTGTGGTCCTCAGTTTTTTGTTGCGGCTTTTGAGCCGGGCCGTAACAGAAGGGGTTAAACTCTAATAAGACTGAAATGGTGGTTCTTGGTCCAGTGAGACATCAGCATCAATTTGACAAGCTGGCGTTTAGCTTGGGTTGCTGTGTTAAGCCTCGGTCCCATAGAGTGAAGAAGGAGCCACGCACCCTGTTTTTTTTGTTTCATGACCTATCGTGGCAGTATAGTGGCTCAGAGTGGCTCTTAGAGGCATTATCTTCAGTTAACAAGGCTCCTCTCAGAGCGTTGCGCTAATTTCAAGATGTTCAAAATTTAGAGGCATTTGCGTGGTGCTTACGAGTCTGCAAAAAGTCCACTATCCGTGCGCCTGGCACCTTCGCAGGACCTGAGAAACTATTTTTGGAACAGCTCTCCTCTTGCGCACACAATTCCACCTGCTCTGTGTGCTGGACTCTATATATTTTGTAGTGGATTAATCATTTTCTGCCAAACCTTGGATGTTGAAAACACTTCTAATCACTTCTGGCATCACAGAGGACTGTTTCATCTGGACACTTTTTTCCTCTCTTTCCTGCTCCATGTGGGATGTATTTTGAACAGCTTAAGGTAATTATTTTTAATGTTTTTTTAATGGGTCACATGAGCTCCGCTGTGTGTGCGCACTGAGGCAGGACCTGAGATGCTATTTTTGGAGCGGCTCTTGCACACACAATTATACCGGCTCTGTGCATTGGACTCTATATAAAATAATTATTTTGTAGCGGATTAATCATTTTCTGTCAAACTTTGGATGCCGAAAATACCTCTAATCACTTCTGGAATTAATGGATCACATGAGCTCCGTTCTGTGTGTGCGCACTGAGGCAGTGACTCATCATCACGCTTCAAACGAGCATTTAGGCAGAACGCCAGCTCACAAAAGAGTGATATTTCAGTCAATATTGGACGAACACAAAGTTAAAATTTGGGTGACTGCGTGAAAGTGGATGTGTGTTTAAAGCCATGGAAGATAACTCCAGTGGAGCAGCTAAGAGCAGGAGCTGTGCGGCAACACAGGTGGAGAGCGCGCAAAAGAGCGATTTTGAAGACATAACACAAAGTTAAAAGTTGTATCATGGTGACTTGTAAGCTGCGGAAGAAATAAAGAAATTATATATATAAAAAATGATCCAAAGGTGTATATAATAAAACGGCCACCTCATTCTGTATGCAGAACGGCACCGCGCGCAAAAAAAATGCTTTTGCAGAAATAAACGGACAAACACAGTCAAAAGTGGATTCATGTTGTAAAAATGATTGTGCTTAAAGCCATGGAAAAAATAAAGCCAGCAAGCCACGGATGAAACAGAAGCTACTAGAAAGAGCAGAGAGGTGGCTGTCCATGAAAGGACAACAGCAGCGTGTGCGCAAAAGAGCGATTTTGCAGAAATAAACGGACAAACAAAGTTTTGTGTGTTTAAACCCACAAAAAAAAAAAAGCCAGAGAGGAGCACAGAGGCGGCTCTCCAGGAACCCGTGGTTCGGGTCTAGCTGGTCTGGTGCATTACAGGTGGACAGCAGCCTGGCGCACAGCGCACAACTGCGGAACTGTGATGGAGTGTCTATTTTTGGACTGCGTTAAAAAAAAAAGAAAAAAAAAGAAGGGACATCTTTAAATGCTGCTGTGAATCTGTGAATTGAAAACCCAGACTTTGAAGGGACCAGGTGTGGGAGGGCTGGAGGTTTGGACCAAACTCATGCCTAAACGTGTGCCAACATGGCGTTATCATGGCACTACGTGGCTTAGTGTGGCTGATGCGAGCCATTCGAGGCTGTAATGACAGGTGGTCGTGGTTCACTAGAGGCTGCTACGTGGCACATGTGGGGTACAGAGAGGCACATAGTGGCACCTTCACAGTGGATACGTGATAGATGAAAATGTGGGACTTTCTTCGAATAATCACACCACACCCATGTGTGGCTCCTTCTTCGGCCTTCATTATTCGGTGGGACCGAGGCTTTATACATCATACAGACAAAGTGAGGAATCTTGGGGTAATTTTTGATCCTACGTTGTCCATTGATCTCCACATTAGAGACATTACGAGGACTGCTTTCTTCCATTTGCAAAATGCAGCAAAGATCTGTCCAATCCTGTCTATGGCTGATGCTGAAACTTTGATACATGCATTTGTTTCTTCCAGATTGGATTATTGTAATGCTCCATTTTCTGGTTTCCCACAGCATTAAGGGTCTTCAATTGGTTCAAAATGCTGCTGCCAGACTTTTGACTCGAGGCAGAAAGTTTGACCATATTATGCACATTTTGCATCTCTTCACTGGCTTCCTGATTGGATTTTAAGCTTCTGTTATTGGCTTTTAAAATTGTTCATGGACTGGCACCTCCCTATCTGGCTGACCTGGTCAAGCCCCGCGTACCAGCTCAGGCCCTGCGCTCGCTCGCAGGATGCAGAACTTTTGTGTGTTCCCAGAGTGAATAAAAAGTCTGCCAGTCACCAAGCTTTCTGCTACCGTGCCCCAGCTCTGTGGAATGATCTCCTGGCACACATATGACAGTCGGATAATGTTAATTCAATCGAGACTGAAAACCCATTTGTTTCCCTTGTTTTAATCATTAGTTTTATTGCGTTATGTATTTTTATTCTGGTGCTCTTTTGTGTTTTGTCTTTTTATTGTGCTTTTAATTTTTATTAATTCAATTTTTTCTCTGTTTTCGGTATTGTGTTGTGTAAAGTGCCTTGAGGCGATCTCATCATGAGTTGGCGCTATAGAAATTAATAACTTTGATTTTTGATTTAATTTGGTGAGTAGTGGGCGCCTTGTATGGTGTAAAGTGCTTTGAGTGTTTGATGCAGATGGAAAAGACAAACACAGTGCGTGTGTGAGCTTCACCTGCCCTTCCTGATTAGCCTGTAAGGTTTTATTAAAAGCTAACAGTTTCTATCAGGAAGGGCTGATCCCCAGAACAACACAGAGACAGATGAGAACAAAAGCCAAATGGTGACTGTGATAACTGTGAGGTGATGAAATGTGTGAGACACCAAGGAGGCAGAACCCCAAAAATACAACATACCAGAACAAACAACCACACATAAACAAGCAGTGACAGTCTGTTTAGTCCATTTAGTGAGCATCCATACCCTATTCTAGGACACTGGAGTCTTGATTAGGGATGGATATTGATAAGATTTCCATTATCGATCCGATTCCTTATCGATTCTCTGATCAATACCTCCTGTGAATTTTCTGTGTACTGAAAGTACACTTTACAGGCTTTCTATGTCAACAACATTTTATCGAAAGCAAATATATATGAAATTGGTCACTGGATCCTTGATGTCTGGACGTAAGAAGAGGCTATGGAGTTAAATTTGTTCCCTTAGCTGAAATACGTTTGACAAAAACTACAGATTTTGTCCAGACTTAAGATGCACTTATTCTACTTTTTTTCCCTCAGTTTAAAGAGATGGGTGTGTTGTCTGTTTCTGAAACCCTCCGGTCCTGTGGACCAGCCACATTTCTTGTATTTTTGTTTTGTAATTTGTGTCAGTAGTATGGCCCAAGCAGAGGGTCACCCCGTTGAGTCTGGTCTGCTTGTGTCAGAATCTGCTCCGGCCCGGGGTTCATGTCTGGGTGCTCCCCCTAGTTTGGTCTAGGCTTCCACTGAGGATTTTACAGTTTTACTTTTCATATTATTATACATTGTCATATACAGTAGTGTTCAGAATAATAGTAGTGCTATGTGACTAAAAAGATGAATCCAGGTTTTGAGTATATTTCTTATTGTTACATGGGAAACAAGGTACCAGTAGATTCAGTAGATTCACACAAATCCAACAAGACCAAGCATTCATGATATGCACACTCTTAAGGCTATGAAATTGGGCTAATAGTAAAAAACAGTAGAAAAGGGGTGTTCACAATAATAATGTTGACACTACAAACTCAAAACTATTATGTTCAAACTGCTTTTTTTATCAATCCTGTGAATCACTAAGCTAGTATTTAGTTATATAACCACAGTTTTTCATGATTTCTTCACATCTGCGAGGCATTAATTTTGTTGGTTTGGAACCAAGATTTTTCTGGTTTACTAGTGTGCTTGGGGTCATTGTCTTGTTGAAACACCCATTTCAAGGGCATGTACTCTTCAGCATAAGGCAACATGACCTCTTCAAGTATTTTGACATATCAAAACTGATTCATGATACTTGGTATGGGATATATAGGCCCAACACCATAGTAGGAGAAACATGCCCATATCATGATGCTTGCACCACCATGCTTCACTGTCTTACTGTGAACTGTGGCTTGAATCCAGAGTTTGGGGGTCGTCTCACAAACTGTCTGCGGCCCTTGGACCCAAAAAGAACAATTTTAATCTCATCAGTCCACAAAATATTCCCCCATTTCTCTTTAGGCCAGTTGATGTGTTCTTTGGTAAATTGTAACCTCTTCTGCACATGTCTTTTATTTAACAGAGGGACTTTGCGGGGGATTCCTGCAAATAAATTAGCTTCACACAGGCATCTTCTAACTGTCACAGCACTTACAGGTAACTCCAGACTGTCTTTGATCATCCTGGAGCTGATCAATGGGTGAGCCTTTGCCATTCTGGTTATTCTTCTATCCATTTTGATGGTTGTTTTCCGTTTTCTTCCACGCGTCTGGTTTTTTTTTGTCCAGTTTAAAGCATTGGAGATCATTGTAGATGAACAGCCTATAATGTTTTGCACCTGCATATAAGTTTCCCCTCTCCAATCAACTTTTTAATGAAACTACGCTGTTCTTCTGAACAATGTCTTGAACGTTCCATTTTGCTCAGGCTTTCAAAGAGGAAAGCATGTTCAACAGGTGCTGGCTTCATCCTTAAATAGGGGACACCTGATTCACACCTGTTTGTTCCACAAAACTGACAAACTCACTCACTGAATGCCACACTACTATTATTGTGAACACCCCCTTTTCTACTTTTTTTTTTACTAATAGCCCAATTTCATAGCCTTAAGAGTGTGCATATCATGAATGCTTGGTCTTGTTGGATTTGTGAGAATCTACTGAATCTACTGGTACCTTGTTTCCCATGTAACATTAAGAAATATACTCAAAACCTGGATTCATCTTTTTAGTCACATAGCACTATTATTCTGAACACTACTGTTAAGTCTTAGCTTGGTTCTGTTTGTTTCTGTACTTTGTGTAATGCTTTTGTTACCAGTTTTATTCTGTGTATCATTTATTTATGGTTTAGTCATTCATTGCATTACCTAGTCCCTGGGTTTGATTTGTTCATCATTTATTTCCTATTCTGTCAATAATTTATTTTGTCATGTTTAGTGTATTAACTTTCCTGTATCACGTCCTCTCGTTTTAGTTATTATCATTGGTTTTCCACTCTTCGACTCGCCACCTTAGTTTTTAGTTTCGCCCCCTCTGTTTTGTTCGTGTTTATTATGGTTAGTCAAGCACGCCACGTTTTGCACTGTTGGGTTTTCTGTCACTTAATTATCTTGCCCAGTTCACTTTGCTTTTGCCTTACTGCACTCTCTTGCACTTACCTTTGTCTTCCCTGGTCACGCCCCCTTCCAGCACTCTCTGCACACCTGTTCTTCATTTCACACTCTGATTCTTCCACTAGCATTTAAGCCCTCACAGTCTCCCAGTCCCTCGCCAGATTGCTGCATTTCACACTTTCCAGCATCATGCCATTGTCCTGTTGTGCCTTGTTGTATTTCTGACTGTGCCAGTGTTACCGACCTCCGCCTCGTCTTATCCCTGAACTCTGCTCGTTTTTTGACTTTGCCTCTGCCTCAGCCCTATGAACTCCCTGACGTCGGGAATTTGGAACTTTGCTTGTTTTTTGGACTCTGCCTCAGCTTGCTACCTACCTGTACCTCCACCATGTTGATTGATTCCCTGTGTACTGAACCTGTTGCCTGCATATCAAATAAAGCCATTTTTCTTGATCTGCTCCTGTGTCTGTGAGTCTGCATATGCTTCCTACAACCTTCAGGGCCAAGCCACCACAAGCCATGACAGTTTGAGGTTTCTTCCTCAAATCATCAGAGGGAGTGTTTCCTTACCAGTGTCACCTGTGTGCTTGCTCTTTACTTGTGTGAAGCACCTTGAGGCAACTTTGTTGTGATTTGGCGCTATATAAAATGGAAATAAACTGAAATAGAAATTTTGGTTATTTCTATTTATGACCAGAGATCAAGGATCCAGTGACCAATTTCTTATTTATTTACTTTAAGACCCAATAAAATGTTGCCATAGAAAACCTGTAAAGCCAACTTTTAGTACACATAAAATTCACAGGAGGTATTGATAAGGGACTCGATAAGGAATCGGATGGATAAGCAGAATTGATAATGGCATTGATAGATAAAATCTTATCAATACCCATCCCAAGGCAAGAAGTAAAGATTTTTAAGGAATTAAAGATAACCTGAATACATCAAATTAACATCTGACCTGTAAACCATGCTATCAGTCCCACATTGTCACAACCACAAAGGACAGTCAGAAATTTCAACAGTAGTTTTCACCTACAGAACTGCCAAATTTGTTTCTGTTTTTTTGACATCCTTTCAATGGGTCCAGAGTGAAATCTCACCATTTCCTTGGCAACAGCCAATGCTGCTGCTGCATCTTCCTTCTTCTTCCTCTCCATCTCTTTGCAGCGCTCCTCTCGTTTCTTCTTCTCCTCTTGCTCACGTCGTTTCTGCTCCTGCAGAATTTGGTCATCCCTCATTTTTATCCTCCTTAACCTGACAGCTCTCTTCTGCTCCTTCACCTGCACACATGGAGTATTTCAACAAGAAATTCAAACATTTTACTTTTGCATACCCGTGCCACTTTATGACAGCAGACTCACCGTTGAGAGGGTAAACTCCACCTTGGTATTGATGTCACTTGCGTCCAGCTCTGTGTCACTGATGTTCTCACAGGTGTCAAAAGGAAGGTTGCCATGCACTTCAGATTTCAAAACACCTTCGTCCTTGTTCAGACTGACAATAATGGCCTGACAAACAGCAAACATGTCAGATACTGATCAAGATCACCAATCAATCAGCTCAATCCCCAGCAGCAAAAACAGGCCTGATAGCATGCACTCGTGCTACGTGCTGCCGCATCCACCACACTATGGAATTGCCTTGGGACCTGGATCGCAACCACCCAAGCAGTCAACTGGCCCATTCACAAGTCTCTAAAGTAACCATGTACTTGTGGCAGCCAGGTGAGGTGTGGGTGTGCCCTCGGTCTTCTCCAGCTGCTGGGGTCCTGAACGCTGAGACACCCGTGTTCTAGATCATGTACAGGGAAACTCACCACATGCACTAAATGTGGTGTCTGATGTTCCTTCACAGTGTCAGTGATCCTCCTCAAGTGAGTCTCACTAAGTAACCATTCATTTGACACAAAGTCATTCAGGCAGGACCCAAAGATCACAGAGACCTGGGACCAAAGACATCCAGTACACACCTCAGGTCACTGGTTAGAGTCCAAGTCTCTCAACCACACAGTGAGACAGGAAGCACCAAGACGTTAAAGACTTTGGCCTTCATCCTCCTTCAAAGATCTCAGCATTAGGGATCAACTGATTATTGGCAGCAATATTCAACATTTTCTGGTTATTGCATGAATTTGCTGATAAGACAGCTTTATTTTGCAGTCCTTGATGTGGAGACTCACTTCATTTGATAAACTAAAGTTCCCATTCCCTCCTCTGTGTTCTCTCTCTGGTTTCATTCTTGTGTGCTGGAAGTGTGGCTTTGAAGCAATGCCTTCAGGGAGGGGAGGGGTGAGATTTTCAGTTCTATTTCATTCCTCCTGATCACCAGAGGGCGGTGCTTTAGCATCTGGATTACTCCATGCGCGCATGCGCAGAGGTCGAGTCTTATACCAACAAAGTCACACCAGCAGGTGTGACCTGGGTGACATCAGCAACCGTATATGAGCACGTTACCCACCATTCAGTTCTTTTTCCATGTCTCGCATGAGAAGCAGACAGTCTAACGTTTTTTCGGATTTGCTTGTTGATCAGAGCCTTGCAACCTTCCGTGGTTGGAGCTGCGCGTAGGCACCCTCCAGAGGCTGCAAGACCACGAGTTCTTTACTCTGTTCTGCTTACCGCTGTGGGTGAGTAACCCCACTTGGTGTGGGTGTTTGGTTGATTTGGCCTCAGCTCTTGGTGAGTAACTCTGTTTTACTACTAGTGAGCAGCTGTGGCTTCCCTTGTTTTTCCCACTACTGTGTGCAGCACGTGTCACTCGTTTTCCTATGAGTGTGGGTTAATTTGTTACCACTAATGTGTGTGTGTGTGTGTGTGCGCGAGCGCGCGCGCAACGCTACTGTGTGCGGGACATGTCGCTCTCATTTTTCCTACGAGTGCGTGCTAATTTGTTACCGCTACTGTGTGCATCGCAAATGTGTATGTGAGCGTGTGGAACATGTCGGGCTGTAGGACACGCCGCACTGTCTTGTCGTTGTGATATGAATGTTAATTAGTCACTGCTGGCTCTTTTTCACGGCGCCGTTCGCGCCCACATGCCTGTTTCGCTTGGTGATATTACACTGCTACAAGTTTAGACACTGATGTGAGTGTTTTTCCACTCCTGATAATTCTGCTCCAAAGGTGCAGCTTACGATACACTTTATTGTCCCTTCCGGGAAATTTGTCTCGGACTCCAAGAGCTGCACAAGTAAAAAGTAAAACTGCCATGACATAATTACAAGACTCATACATATTACATAACTTAATACACACATCAATCATACATATTGCACATCCCTAATACACATATCCAAATTGCACATACCCGTATTACACAGCGGTCTCACATAAATAATTCATGCATATTGCACATATCCCTAAAAACACATACACCTATTGCACAGCCATCTCCCACATATGGTTAAGGAAAATACTAACAGTGAATAAATAACATTAAAATAAGAATGCCACCATGTCATTAATGCACAATCCTACTACCTATCCCAGGAACCATATTTAAGACTGTAATTGATGTGGGCACAAATGAGTTTTTAAAGCGATTCAATTTGCATAACACTGCCTGAGACACTGAGGATACAAAAAGCCCGCAGAGCACGTCATCGAAAAGAGGCAGACGAGGAGGAATACGCCAGCGTTTTCGCCGAAGAGACAACAGACCGCCGCTGCCGGGTATGATCCTGTGCAATGCATGGTCTCTGAGGAATAAGATGGAGGAGCTTCGTACCAATGCCAGAGTAGGCTTTGAGTACCGGGAGTCAGGCCTGCTTGTGATCACAGAGACATGGTTACATGCGGATATTCCAAGCTCCCTTATTGATGTGGAGGGTTTTTCTGTCATTCGAGCGGACCGGAGCGCATCCTCAGGTAAGAGCTGTGGAGGAGGCATCTGTGTGTTCGTCAATGAAGGCTGGTGCAGGAATTACACCGTCAGGGAGACGGTGTGAAACAAAGACGTGTAACTTCTGTGCCTTTCCGGCAGTGTTTAACAGCTTAAACACTGCCACTGCTGCTGCATTTGAAATTGCTGCTGCTGCGCTTGCAAACTGATGCTGTTGCTGTGTTCCACGTACTGCGTCTGAATGCTGTGCTGCAAGTGTTTTTCCACTCCCTGGTTACTTGCTTCAAATGTGCAGCTCGCTGACATCTTTGAAATAATGCTGCAGTTGTGAGTGTTATTCGCTACTGCTCTACGGCTGCTGCTCCATGTGCCGAGTTTAGACACTGTGCTGTGAGTGCCTGTGCTCCTGTTGCACTGTTGTTCGGCATGTAATTGTGGAGTATTCTGACTTCCTTGCTGGTTGCAAGTGTTTTTCGCTCTTTTCCTACAGCAGTTGTTTTTCACAGGCTGTGTTACACAGTAGCTCAGGGCTACTTTGCCATTTGGTGGCTTACATTTGTAACGCTTAGTGTCAGTTTGTGGGCTGTGAGTGCCAGCGCTCACTATTGCTCTTACAAGTGACACCTGGGTGTAAGTCTCGATCACTGTGGGTGCTCTCGCTCGCTGCACCCTAAATTTTATGTCTCTCTTACTGCTACACCCACACGCGCTAATGTCTATTGCTGGTGCATATGTGCAATAGCTGTCTGCTGCCTCTGAGCCCAGAAGATGGCCATACTTTATGACTCTCCTGTCTCGGACATGGACACTTGAAACAAGCATTCACAGACAATGCTTGCTTCAACTGTGTTTCTATGCCATTAACTAAGAGATTGGCGAGACCATCCAGGTTTGAATCAGAGATGGCCTCTGCGACACCGGCACCACACCTGCGTAAGCGACCACATGCTGAGCCCCATACTGCTACGGCGAAGAAGGGTGCCCATGACTTTAACTTGTCTGATAAGGTTGACAACCTGGCCCCTGTATTTGCTCAGATAAAGTCATTGCTTCTTTCTCTGCAGCAGAGGTGCTGGCCTGACCCAAAATCCTTCACCCATATGCCACAGGATTGCAGGGCACTGTGCACAATGTCTGATGCACCGCAGTATGGCTTAGACCACATGCCTCCAGTGGATAGTGTTGTGAGTAGCTTGATTGTAGCACCTGCTGATGCTGCCTGGCCAGAGGCCCGTTGCGCGTGACCTTAATGTAAGGTCACTGATGACGACCTACCAAGAACTATGACACTGCAGCTCAAATTGGTCATTTGGGGAACTCTCTGTCTCACCTTGCCCTTGCACTCTCCCGGTCTCTCCAGGATAATGGAACTGACACTGAGTGATGCTTCACTCTGGGCTTTCGCCGACATGTCACAGGAGCTTGGCAGACTGATGTCCACTCTGACCATAGTCTGGCATCAGGTGTGGCTCGCTCAATCCCTTCTGTAGGAGACTTGCAGGGGATCACTACGCACTCTGCCTGTTATCCCAGGTCAGGTTTTCGGCCCTGAGCCCAGCAGACCCTGGAGCGTGTTGTTCAAGCTAACAGGTCTCGGCAGCAATTTGCCGAATTACAGCGAACAGGTGGCTTCCTTCCAGCTAACGGACGTGCTCCCTGGAATCGGGGTGTACCACGTCAGCCCAGAAATGGCCACCGTGACGTACAGGACCACTGAGCTCGCCCTTAAAATCATCATGGAGCCGCAGTAGTCGGGTTTGATGCCCAATACGGAGCCACCAGTCATTTCTTCCCGACACAGCTCGACCGGTGGCAGGAACTGGTCTGAGATCAATAGGTGATTTCCACATTGGTCAGGGGCTACAATACTCAGTTCAATCACCCCCCCCCCCCCCCCCCCAAGTTCAATGGTGTAAAAGTCACAGTTGTTACAGACCCAGAGAGGTCTCTTGTTCTCAGGAAGGAGATTTTCGAATCCCTGAAGAAAGGAGCCATAGAGCGGGTCAACAGTTCAGATCACCCAAGGGGGTTCTATTCAACCTATTTTGTAGTTTCAAAAAAGGATGGCAACTTTAGCTCCATCCTCAACCTCAGGAAGTTGAATCAGTATGTGAAAGTGCTGCGTTTTCACATGCTCCGCACAACGGAAGTTCTCCAGAAAATTTTTCTGGGGGACTGGTTTATCAGTGTAGACCTGAAGGACACCTGTTTTCACATCTCAGTGTCAGTTCACCACAGGCAATTCCTCCTGTTTGCCTTTGAGGGACAGGTGTACCAGTTGGGCTCTCACTTGCCTGTTGTACGCTCACCAGGTGCCTGGCAGCAACACTCTCTCCTTTGCAGGCTCGTGGGATACAGATTCTTCCGTGTCTGGATGACTGGGTTGTATGCGCACAGAGCCGGCAGCAATCACTCGACGACACTCCCACCCACCTGGAAGACGTGTCACAGCTCGGGCTCACTGTGAACTCTGCAAAGAGCTCCATGACCCCATACAAACAACTCACTGGCAATGACTACTCCTCCATCCCTGCAAAGGGTGGATGACATTCTCACTCTGGTCTGTCATGTTCGCAGGAATGCCAGACATTCTCCGGCTCATGGGGAAACTGACGGCAGTGTCAGCAGTCGTGCCTCTGGGACTCCTGTCCTTGCGACCCTTACAAATTTGGTTCAACAGCCTGGGCCTCAACCCCACGCTGCATCAACACAGAAATGTGCATCTTCCAGCTCAGTCTGTCCAACATCTTCGCCAACTGGGGAAAAAGGGCGTTCCGAACACTTGGTGTTCCTCTGCCCTCTCTACCCTTCCAACGAGAGGTCATTGTAAAAGATGCTTCACTTTCCGGCTGGGTGCAGTGTAGAACCATGAAATGATCAGGGGCATCTGGAGCCCTGAGGAGAGACTCCAGCACATCAATGTGCTAGAGCTGCGTGCTGTCCGCCTAGCTCTGAGCCACTTCTCTCCTGCCCTAAAGGGGAAACACGTGCTTGTTCGGTCAGACAACACATCAACAGTGTACCACATAAACCATCAAGGAGGTACCAGATCTGTTCATGCCCTGAGGGAAGCTCAGGAACGTCTCTAGTAGGCTTTCCCTCGCATGCTGAGACTCAGGGCTGTGCATCTGCCAGGCGTCCAGAACTACGCCGCAGATTCTCTCACGTCAGAAACTGCCACCGGGCAGTGGCGCTTCAACCCGGATGTGGTTCAGCTGATCTGGGACAGGTTTGGCAAGGTGGAAGTCAATCTGCTTGCCTCGAACGCCACAACACACTGTCACCTGTGGTTCTCTCTCTCAGAACCAAACAGCCAACTAGGGCAGGATGCACTGGCTCACCCTTGGCTGGCCTGTCTACTATATGCGTTTCCTCCTCTTCCACTGATCACCCTGATACTACACAGAATATGCATGACAGATCACACAGTGTTGCTGGTAGCCCGGTATTGGCCGGGCAGGACATGGTTCCCTATGATTCTGACGCTCCTCGGCGGAGAGCCGTGGCCTCTCCCACAAAGGAGGGACCCTTTATCGCAGTTGAACGGGAACATTTGGCATCTTCACCCAGAGCGTCTTCAACTGTACATGTGGCATCTGACGGGACAGACTCCACGTTCTCTTGTGATCAAGCTGTAGTGCAGACGATACTGAATGCTCGTGCACCCTCTACAACGGCACTGTACAGCAATAGATGGAAGCTTTTTACACGTTGGTGCAGTACACAAAGCGTGGACTCTGAGCATTGTCCTGTGCCAGTGCTGCTTAGCTATCTTCTGTCGTTGTTTGACAGCGGTCTTTCTGTCTCCACAATTAAAGTTTATGTTGTTGTTGCCTATGCTTGCCACATTATTGTAGATGGTCGATCAACAGAATTACACCCCGATATGTCGCTTTTTAAGAGATGCCCTTCACCTTCGGCCTCTGAGGACTTTAAGTGTACCATCCTGGGATTTTCCATTAGTTCTTGAGGGTTTATGCTCTTCACTGTTTGAGCCACTGGGTGTTAGTGACCTCAGCTGGTTGTCAATTAAACAGAAATATAATTTTTTTATTGACCCGTGAAAGGAAATTAGTGTTGCAGCAGGAGCACACAAAAGACAAGGTACACAAAAACAATATTAACAGTGAGAATAAGACCTAATTAAAAGTCTAAAATCAGACATAAAAACAATACAATATAAGAAAGCACCATACACATGCACAAAATCACTATCAAATGTTCAGTCCAGATTTCATGCCAAAACTTGCATTCTTAACTGCATTAAGACTGCATTCCTCCTCGCCATTTCATCTGCAAATCATGTTGGAGAGCTCCATGCCTTGTCAACTGCTGACAACTGCGTGCACTGGAATTCTGATGGGTCAGGACTACTCTATAGCCAAACGTCTCCTTTTTACCATAGACAGTTTTACCATTCCATGCTAGACCTTGGCTGTCTTTACCCCTCAATCTACTGCAAAAGCTAATTCTAGCCTGTTGTGCCCTGTTTGTGCACTTAGATGTTATATTGAACTGACAGCTACGTTTCGTAAAAGTGATGCTCTGTTTGTTTGCTATTAGAGACCCAGGAAGGGCTGCACCTTGTCCAAGCAAAGACTGTTGCAGTGGATTGTTGGCGCTATATTGCAAGCTTACAGGAACAGCGACCGTCAACCTTCTCCAGTGAAATGTCATTTAACTCAAGGCACATCCACCTCCTGGGCTGCCCTGAGAGGAGTTCCACTGACTGACATCTGTACTGCAGCAACGTGGACTTTTCTACAACGTGGGCCCATTTCTACAGAGTGAATGTAGCTGCTCCTCACCCTGTGACAACAACCGTATTATCGGCCTCCTTGAACTGCAGATGAGGTTGCACATTTGAGGTTTGGTAAGTGCACACTTCTCGTGACCTTGTTGGTATAAGATTATCCAGGTGCTAAAGCACCGCCCTCTGGTGGTCAAGAGGAATAAAATAGAACACGAGTTACATATGTGACTATGGTTCTATAAATTCCAGATGACCGCCAGAGTTGGATGTCACTCGGAGTCTCGGCGAAAGATTCCAAAAGAACTGAATGCTGGGTAACGAGCACTCATATACTGTTACTGACATCACCCAGGTCACACCTACTGGCATGACTTTGTTGGTATAAGACTCGACCTCAGTGCATGCACACATGGAATAATCCAGGTGCTAAAGCAACACCCTCTGGCAGTCATCCAGAATTGACAGAACCGCAGTTACATACGGAACTCTCGTTTCAATTTGTAGCTTGTATTTTTATTGTCAATTTGATCCCAGAAAATCTACTGGTAAATTTGTTTTTTTTTTCATGGGCAATTAAACCACCCACGGGGAAAGGCGGAGAGCTGGGGTTCGAGCAGAAGGGTGTCCATAAGTGCACGTGGCACGAGGACACCCTGAGCCGGAGGTCGATGATCGACTTTGTAGTTGTATCATCTGACCTTCGACCACGTGTCTCGGACACTCGAGTGAAGAGAGGGGCAGAGCTGTTAACCGATCACCACCTGGTGGCGAGTTGGATCCAATGGGAGGGGAGGAAGCCGGTCCAAACGTATCGTGAGGGTTTGCTGGGAATGACTGGCGGAACCCTCTGTCAGTGCGGTCTTCAACTCCCACCTCCGGGAGAGCTTCTCCCAGATCCCGGGGGAGGGTGGAGACATGGAGTCCAAGTGGACCATGTTCTCCACCTCCACTGTCGATGCGGCAGCTCGTAGCTGTGGTCGCAAGGTCTCTGGTGCCTGTCGCGGCGTCAATCCCCTAACCTGGTGGTGGACGCCGGAAGTAAGGGATGCCGTCAAGCTGAAGAAGGAGTCCTGCTTATCTTTGTTGGTAGGTGGGACCCCGGAGGCAGCTGACAGGTACCGGCAGGCCAAGCGTGCCGCAGCCCGTGCGGTTGTAGGGGCAAAAACTCGGGTCTGGGAGGAGTTTGGGGAGGCCATGGAGGAGGACTATCGGTCGGCCTCGAAGAGATTCTGGCAAACCGTCCGACGCCTCGGGAGGTGGAAGCAGCTCTCCACCAGCACTGTTTACAGTGCAGGTGGGGAGCTGTTGACCCTGACTGGGGATGTTGGCGGGCGGTGGAAGGAATACTTCGAGGATCTCCTCAATCCCATCGTCACGTCTTCCGAAGAGGAAGCAGAGACTGGGGACTCAGAGGCGGACTCATCCATTACCCAGGCTGAAGTCACCGAAGTGGTTAGAAAGCTCCTCGTGGCAAAGGCTCCTGGGGTGGATGAAATCCATCTTGAGTACCTTAAGTCTCTGGATGTTGTGTGACTGTCTTGGTTGACTTCCCTCTGCAGCATCGCGTGGCGATCGGGGACAGTGCCTCTGGATTGGAAGACCAGGGTGGTGGTCCCTCTGTTTAAGAAGGGGGACCGGAGGGTGTGTTCCAACTATACGGGGATCACACTCCTCAGCCTCCCCGGTAAGGACTATTCCAGAGTACTGGAGAGGAGAATTCGACCGATGGTCGAACCTCGGATTCAGGAGAAGCAGTGTGGTTTTCGTCCTGGTCGCGGCACACTGGACCAGCTCTACATGCTCCATCGGGTGCTCGAGGGTTCATGGGAGTTCGCCCAACCAGTCCACCTGTGTTTTGTGGATCTGGAGAAGGCGTTCGACCGTGTCCCTCGGGGCACCCTGTGGGGGGGGTGCTCCGGGAGTACAGAGTCCGGGGTCCTTTGCTAAGGGCTACCCGGTCCCTGTACGACCGCAGCAGGAGCTTGGTTCGCATTGCCGGCAGTAAGTCAACCTGTTTCCAATGCACGTTGGCCTCCGCCAGAGCTGCCCTTTGTCACCGGTTCTGTTTATTATTTCTATGGACAGAATTTCTAGGCGCAGCCAGGGTGTAGAGGGGGTCTGGTTTGGGAACCACAGAATCTTGTCTCTGCTGCTTGCGGACGATGTGGTTCTGTTGGCTTCGTCAAATCAGGACCTTCAGCGTGCATTGGGGCAGTTTGCAGCCGAGTGTGAAGCGTCCGGGATGAAAATCAGCACCTCCAAATCCGAGGCCATGGTTCTTGACCGGAAAAAGGTGCTTTGCCCTCTTCAGATCGGTGGAGTGTCCTTGCCTCAAGTAGAGCAGTTTAAGTATCTCGGGGTCTTGTTCACGAGTGAGGGACAGATGGAGCCTGAGATCGATAGACGGATCGGTGCAGCGTCTGCAGTGATACAGTCGCTGTATCGGACCGTCATGGTGAAGAGAGAGCTGAGTAGGGGGGCAAAGCTCTCGATTTACCGATCGATCTACGTTCTGATCCTCACCTATGGTCATGAGATTTGGCTCATGACCGAAAGAACGAGATCGCAAGTACAAGCGGCCAAGATGAGTTTTCTCCGCAGGGTGGCTGGGCGCTCCCTTAGAGATAGGGTGAGGAGCTCGGTCACTCGGGAGGAGCTCGGAGTCGAGCCGCTGCACCTCCACATCGAAAGGAGTCAGTTGAGGTGGCTCGGGCATCTTTTCTGGATGCCACCTGGACGCCTCGCTGGAGAAGTGTTCCGGGCACGTCCCATTGGGAGGAGGCCCCGGGGAAGACCCAGGACACGCTGGAGGGACTACATCTCTCGGCTGGCTTGGGAACGCCGTGGGGTTCCCCTGGAGGAGCTGGGGGAGGTGTGTGTGGATCGGGAGGTCTGGGTGGCTTTGCTTGAGCTGCTGCCCCCGCGACCCGACTCCGGATAAAGCGGAAGAAAATGGATGGATGGATGGATGCTTCAGTATAAAATTTAATATAAAATTAAAGTAGGCCTTTGCATTTGGCCATTATATAGCAACTCATTTTCAATGCTGTCAGAATGACTCAAGTTGTGAAATGGTTTGAGAGAAAACATGTCCACAGATAGGTTTTATTAACTTTCTCACTCCGAGGTCTAGTTCCCACATTAAGCCCTTCCTTACCTGCTCTCTTTGCTCCTTTGTGTAGCTGAAGGTGAAGGGGACTTTTAGTTTAATGTTCGTCGCAGTCTTCTTACTTGTCTCCGTGTTGATCAGAAGGTTGATTAGAACATGGTCATTCTTCAGCAGAGTAACACCACAGTCCTGGTGGTCAAAGGTCACGTTGGTCCGGACAGGACCGATGTTGGCATGAATCTGACCTGGATAACCCTTTGTGGTGGACTGGAGGTTGACAGGGTAAAAAGGTATAATGTCAACTACAGCTTTTCTATTCAAGCTTATTAAGCAGAGAACAAATATCACCTTGTGCTGAGCCTGAAACAGCACCTCAGGTTTAAAGCTAAATGAAGCACAACATATCCAGAGCTCAGAAACCAAGATCACAAAATGATCCCCTCCCTCTGTCACAGCACTTACATGATTACACAGTGCATTTTCCCCCTCAAACTTCTACACACAATACCCCATAATGACAATGTGAAAACGTTTGAGATTTTTGCAAATTTATAAAAAAAAAAAAAAAACTACTAAATAGACATGGGCCGAAAACCAGTTTCACTGTATACCGCGGTATGAAAAGGCCACGGTATCAAAACCACTAAAATTTTCCATTATACTGTCTCTACGGTATGAGCGGGTTAGGAGAATTCTTAAACATTTTTTAAGTAATTCTCTCAAAGCTCTATGAACCGAAAATCGATTCTGAATCAAATCGTCACCCCAAGAATCGGAATCGAATTGAATCGTGAGTTGTATGATTCACATCCCTAAGAGAGACTACTATTTTGGTATTTTCTCTAAAGTTATCAGTGGTATAGTGCTCATAGCGGAAGACACCATGTCAATTAGTGCGCCTGAATCACGCATGCTTCATATGCAAATTGCCATAATGTTGTTAAAGCACATTTTAAAGCTATACATACTACCGTGAAACCACAGTATTTTTGCGCACGGTTATCATGCTGTCCAAATCTCATACCGGCCCATGCCTACTACTAAATCACACATACATAAGTACTCACAGCCTTTGCCATTAAGCTCAGGTGCCTCCTGTTTCCACTGATCATTCTTGAGATGTTTCTCCAGCTTAATTGGAGTCCACCTGGGGTCAATTCAGTTGATTGGACATAATTTGGAAAGAGACAGCTGTCTCCATATAAGGTCCCACAGTTGACAGAGCACAAACCAAGTGTGAAGTCAAAGGAATTGTCTGTAGACCTCAGAGACAGGATTGTCTGGAGGCACAAATCCGGGCAAGGGTACAGAAACATTTCTGCTGCTTTGAAGGTCCCAATGAGCACAGTGGCCTCCATCGTCTGTAAATGGAAGAAGTTCAGATCCACCAGGACTCCTCCTGGGGCTGGCCGCCTGTCTAAACTGAGCGATAGGGGGAGAAGGACCTTAATCAGGGAGTTGACCAAGAACCCGATGGTCACTCTGTCAGAGCTCCATTCCTCTGTGGAGAGAGGAAAACCTTCCAGAAGAACAACCATCTCTACAGCAATCCACCAATCAGGCCTGTATGGAAGAGTGGCCAGGCGGAAGCCACTCCTTAGTAAAAGGCACATGGAAGCCCACCTGGAGTCTGACAAAAGGCACCTGAAGGACTCTCAGACCAGGAGAAACAAAATTCTCTGGTCTGATGAGACAAAGATCGAATTCTTTGAATACCAGTGGTGAAAAACAAAATTACGAGGGGAGTTTCTGAATTCTAGAAGCTCTGAGGTGCAATCTGGGACTAATCCAGACAATAAATTGCAGCACCCATCAGCCTGCATCCCTTTTTTTCCCTGTGCTGTGAGAACAGTAAACACTCATGTGCAGTAACTGAAATTCTATGGGCTATACCCATGCAAATCTGTGCAATCTAATATCTTCACTTATGTATAACTCACATTTTTCAGTTGGTCTGCTAAGTTAGTTATTTACAAGTCATAGGTGATGGCTTTTTTTTATCTTTTCTTATTCACAAACTCAGTTGCAGAGTGGCACTCCTCATATGTGTACAATTACAAATAAAGCTTCTATTCTGTTTTGGTGAGGAAAAAAAACAATTTTCCTAATTCAAAAATCACTCCTCTCGTCATATTCTCACAATACATACTTACAATATTCTTACAAATACATCTTTTCAACAAAAAGTAACAGAAACTCATCATACCTGTAAAGTAATGCACAACCACTTACATACGATCAGTCTGGCCACCTCTGGTCTCATTATCACATCTCTGAAAAGCAGATGAACACCATACAATGCTACAACCGAGCAGCATTTAGTTCATCTGTCTGGTCTTTATAACTTTACAATGTTGACTGCTAGTGACATGACTCTCCAATGCTTTCACACCACATAAAGCGTAACTAATGGAATCCTGGCAGAAAATGCACAACACTTTTCCCAGGCCTATCGATCTTGCAAAAACATTCACCGAGGATGAATTCTTCAGTCTCCTCGCTTCCCGCTAGTGTGCCTTGATAGAGTGGCGTCAACTCAGAACATGGGGCCATTTTTGTTCCAACTGCGCTGAACTTCCGAATGAACCATTTAACCACATACAGCAACACATCCAGGTACAGGTGCTATCAAAATAAATATAAAAATAGTTAAGATATCAAATTTACATAAATTTAAAATTTATGATGATTTATTTAATTAATTTAAAGCCTGATTTATGCAGCTGCAGCTCTGTAACACTGTGTCAATGATGTGCGTGACAGTTTCAAAGTTCTCCATCTCTGGATTATGCTTTATTCTGGACTAATTTAACCCCCAACAATCTTTTCTTTCTACAATCTTCACCTCCAAATCAAAGATAAGGTGTACAATTTCCTCTTTTACTGACTTCATGCTGTAAATGTAATGGAGACTTTTCTGATCCATTTATCAGAGTGCACCCTAAATAAACGGTCGGACTTTTAATCATAGAAATGACTCCCGTCCCACTTCCCTCAATTCGGCGAGTGTCAGAGCTGAACTTTAATTTGTACCTCTATTACTGTGCACGTCCAGACTGCTCGGGGTTTTTCATGGAAATACATTGTGATCAGACAGGACATTTATCCGATGTTAGCCATATGTATGTAACGGATAAGTTACAGTCAGGAGGTGCCGAACATCTACAGGGAATCCAGCTTTGGGACGTGCACCTCATTAATGACCGGGTCAAAATTTCCTCTGAGCTTTTTTTTCCTGCCAAATGTATTTGATTTGATTTGCTGTGTCTGATTTAACAAGTGCACGTCAAGGTGTGGGTCCGAGTCTGAGCACGGTGTGAAAAACAAATGGTCAGACTTTTAATCACGTAAATGTCTCCGGTCCCACATGCGAGAGGTTTAATGGAAATACATTGCGATTGAACGGGACATTTTATCTGATGCGAGCAAAAAATCTGTTGTACAAAATCTGTTATATACGGTGTTTATGATATGGAAAACAATACAAAAACTTTGGGACTTTTTTTGTCCGTGACTGTGAATATCTGGTTTATACGATGACGGTTTAGGTGAGTTTTACTGTACATGGGACTGAACAATAAATTTACCTCTCAAAGCTTTGACGAAGATGTCGGCTTCCATCACACACGGCTGACTTTCTTTTCACAAATTTTTTCTTCTGTTGGGATCTGAAGTGAATCTGTACATCTTGAAGCCCTTGTTGTTGCCCTTGACAACCCGGCATTTTCAGAGAATAAATAAATAAAATAACTGGATTTACATGCAGACACATTAACAGCCAATGCTACTGTTGGACCCAAGATGGCACCATGAGTCACGTGACCGATTTTTTTCAACTCATGTCGCCACTCTCGCTAATAAAGGCACTCTACTATAAACGAATGAATGGCCTTAATGAATAGTTTGGATGAACGAATGAATGAATAGACTAATCAATGTGTTTCTGTCCTGCAGAAACTAAATAAAAAATTCATTTTCTTTACAAATCCTGAATACATGGTGCTTGTTAATAGAGTAATATCAGAGAAACAACAATAACTGCAGTGCTATGTATGCTATGGTGGTGGCAACATCATGCTGTGGGGATGTTTTTCAGCAGCAGGAACTGGGAGACTAGTCAGGATTGAGGGAAAGATGAATGCAGCAATGTACAGAGACATCCTGGATGAAAACCTGCTCCAAAGCGCTCTGGACCTCAGACTGGGGCGACGGTTCATCTTTCAGCAGACAATGACCCTAAGCACACAGCCAAGATATCAAAGGAGTGGCTTCAGGACAACTGTGTGAATGTCCTTGAGTGGCCCAGCCAGAGCCCAGACTGAACATCTCTGGAGAGATCTGAAAATGGTTGTGCCCCAACCCTCCTCATCCAACCTGATGGAACTTGAGAGGTGCTGCAAAGAGGAATGGACCAAACTGCCAAAAGATAGGTGCGCCAAGCTTGTGGCATCATATTCAGGAAGACTTGAAGCTGGAATTGCTGCCAAAAGTGCATCAACAAAGTATTGAGCAAAGGCTGTGAATAGTTACGTCCATGTGATTTCTTTGTTTTTTATTTTTAATAAATTGCAAAAAATAATAATTTTTAAATTAACCTTTATTTTTTATTTTATTTATTTTATTGTCTTTATTTTTTAGGTTTGCCCCATAGAGATCAAGACCTCTTTTTCAAGGTAGACCTGGACAATTATAAAGTTTCCAAGTTACCTAACCTGCATGTCTCTAAAAGTGGGAGGAAGTCGGAGCACCTGGAGGAAACCCATGCAAGCACGGGAGAACATGCAAACTCCATACAGAAAGGCGGGAATCGAACCCATGACCTTCTTGCTGTGAGGCAACAGAACTAAGCCACCATGCCTCCAAAAAAGCTGTAACATAAAATGTGGAAAAACTGCAGCGCTGTGAATACTTTCCAGATGGACCATGCCTCAGTGCTGGTAAATCCTTAAAGAAGAAACTGCTCAAAGTCTGAACATGTAACTGACACACTGTGAATCATTATAAGAAGACTGTAAACGTCAAATTCCTTAGACATTAGAGCAGATTGATTTTCCTTCATGGACACATTCAGACACTGACATTGTGCAGTGTTTGTGTGCATGCATGAGAACACACCATTTTCGCATGGCCTTTTGTAAAAGCAGATTTTCAGTTGTAATTTTAGTCACTGAACATTGTTTCACTTTCAGCACTTGATGATTGTAAACAGCTCTCGGTGCAAAGCAGAAGAATTTGGTTTGTTGGAATTACTTGATTGTGTGTTTTACATATTTTGTTTCCATATTTTGAGCTGGACTCCACTCGTCAGTCTGCACTGAGCTCGACCACGGGACACACATTGATATGAAGAACAAATGCTTTTGACCACATTTTGCTCTCTGAACTCACCACAGGAACAAAACAGAGCTTCAGCTCAAAGTCTGTACATGCACCAGACCACAGTGCAGCGTAGTCTGAACCTGCAGACTGTCCCGCCTACATCTAGAAATGATCTTGTAAGGTGCTCACTGTGCGTATGGGGCATCCAGGTACCAATTAGAACACTGTACCTGTTGTGATGATATGGAATTAGAAGCTGTGTGGTGCTAATAAGGTCACTCACTTCATCGTCGTTTTCAGCATCGCTCACAATGTCAATTTTTGTCCATGTCTGGATTTTGGTCAAATACAGCTCACTCTGAACATCAGACAGGACTAATGGGCAGAAGGAGGAGTATACTGGAAAGGTAGCTTTGACAACACTCACTGTGGGCTTAAGAACTGGTTGGTTGACAATGCCTTCATAAAGATCTGTGTCCAAAATCACATTGGGTGGCAACTGCAACTGGTCTGAGGACTTGTGGGTTGTGACACTTAATAGGGAGTCTGTTGTGGCCGTGGCAGTAGCAAGTGTCAGAAGGAGGGGCTCCTTCATCCGCTGGATCCTGATTGCTCGTTTTCCGGCTCTCAGCTAAACAACAAAACAAAGAAGCTTGAATTTTTCAAACCAATCAACCAAACATGAAGTGTTAAAGTTGCTGATTTATCAGTAACATCAGGAAGAATGCAGCAGAGTGGACGGAGTCCTCACCATGATCACAGTGAACATCACTTCCTCATTGATGTCCTCGGGTGAAATGTCAACATCACTCAAGTTTTCTCTGAGATCAAATGGTAGCTCGCCGTGGTTGTCAGACTTGATGATGCCTTCATTTTCTGTCACATTGACAATAACACCCTGAGGTCACAGACAAATGAGGAAGAACATCAAACGACATTAAGAGCGCAGGAATCTTTTTTGTACACTGTTGCACATACAGTAAATTAAAATCTTCAGCCATTTCTTTGTATTGTACCTTTTAAAGATTATGCAATCGCACAGGCCAATATGACAGTTATGAATGCAATGCCACTGATTGTGCAGCCCTTGATGTAAATAAAGGAAACCTGAACATATGAATGTGGTGTGATTTAAAAACAACAGTATAACATGATCAGTCACCTCTTCTACACATTACCTGATCTCAGATTTTTGTTTGAATGTGTCAAAATACAGCCGGGTAGCAATGACTGAACAAATAATGAATCAGATGAGCTGCAAATATGAATTAAACAACAGATTCCGATGAAAACTGCATGAAACAACTTTCTCATCCCAGTTCAGATTTAGTCTGTTTACAACCCCAATTCCAATGAAGTTGGGACATTGTGTAAAATGTAAATAAAAACAGAATACAATGATTTTCAAATCCTCTTCAACCTATATTCAATTGAATACACCACAAAGACAAGATATGTAATGTTCAAACTGCTAAACTTTGTTTTTGTGCAAATATTTGCTCATTTTGAAATGGATGCCTGCAACACATTTCAAAAAAGCTGGGACAGTGGTATGTTTACCACTGTGTTACATCACCTTTCCTTCTAACAACACTCAATCAGCTTTTGGGAACTGAGGACACTCATGACTGGGTATAAAAGGAGCATCCCCAAAAGTCTCAGCCATTCACAAGCAAAGATGGGGTGAGGATCACCACTTAGTAAACAACTGCGTCAAAAAATAGTCCAACAGTTTAAGCAAGGAATTTAGAGATTACATCATCTACAGTCCATAATATAGTCAGGAAATTCAGAGAATCTGGACAACTTTCTACCCATAAGCGGCAAGGCCGAAAACCAACAACGAATGCCCATGACCATCGACCCCTCAGGCGGCACTGCATTAAAAACCGACGTCACTGTGTAAAGGATCTTACCGCGTGGGCTCAGGAACGCTTCAGAAAACCACTATCAGTCAATACAGTTCGTCGCTACATCAAGAAGTGCAAGTTCAGAAGAAGGAACAGCAAGGTATGTAATGCTGTGTAATGCTGGCAGCTGCAGGTTCGGTGATTAAAAAGACCGCCTTTTTCTCTTTTCGGCAAATATATGTACTTATATCATGTCTCCATATACATTTCTACATGCTTTGCTTTTTCTTGTTCCCCCTTTTTAATACTATACAAGGTCTGTCCATAAAGTATCGTACCTTTTTATTTATTTTTTTAAACTATGGATTTGATTCATATGTTTTCACGTCAGACAAGCTTGAACCCTTGTCCGCATGCGTGAGTTTTTCCACGCCTGTCGGTGACGTCATTCACCTGTGAGCACGCCTTGTGGATGGAGTGGTCCCGCCCCGTCGTCGGATTTTCATTGTCTGGAAATGGCGGAATGAAAAGGACTTTTTTTCCATCAGACTTTTTTCAGAAGCTGTTAGAGACTGGCACCTGGAAACCATTTGAAAAATGTATCTGGCTTTTGGTGAAAATTTTACGGACTTCACAGAGAATAAGGTCTGGTAGTACAGCTTTAAGGACAGCTTTAAGGACCCCATTAAGGACGCTCAGTGCACCGCGCTCCGAACTGCGACGACACGGCACAAGCCACCGGACCATTTCTGAGCTGATGGCTCTGTGGATACGAGACCGTCGTGTGCTCTTTGGAAGTGAGACAAAGGAACACCTCCGTTTCGGCATGCCAGAGGACAATTTTGGACATGTCCAGCTCTCCACAATTTCACTGATACTTACTAGACTGGTAAGCATTGAAAGCCAACATAGACATGTCCAAATTTGTCCTCTGACACGCCGAAACGGAGGTGTTCCTTTGTCTCGCTTCCAAAGCGAATCGGTAGTGACGCGCGAAGCCTCCGCGCGGCTTTCCATGACAAAATCTCTTGTTAAAAGTGAAATTTGCCAGAAAATGGCTGATGTCCAGCTTTTGTGATAACCAGAGAAAAAGCACACGACGGTCTCGTATCCACAGAGCCATCAGCTCAGAAATGGTCCGGTGGCTTGTGCCGTGTCATCGCAGTTTGGAGCGCAGCGCGCTGAGCGTCCTTAAAGGGGTCCCTAAAGCTGTACTACCAGACCTTATTCTCTGTGAAGCCCGTAAAATTTTCATCGAAAGCCAGATACATTTTTCGAATGGTTTCCAGATGCCAGTCTCTAACAGCTTCTGAAAAAATTCTGATGGAAAAAAAGTCCTTTTCATTCCGCCATTTCCAGACAATGAAAATCCGACGACGGGGCGGGACCACTCCTTCCACAAAGCGTGCTCACAGGTGAATGATGTCACCGACAGGCGTGGAAAAACTAACGCATGCGCACAAGGGTTCAAGCCTGTCTGACATGAAAACATATGAATCAAATCCAAATAGTTAAAAAAAAAAATAAAAAGGTACGATACTTTATGGACAGACCTCGTATTTAAGTAAATATTGGAGGAGTGGGGTACAATTAGTTATACCTAACAGCTAACGTTAGCTTATCTAGTCGGCTGTAGCAACGTTTATCGTAGCTTACAAAATAGTTGGTTCTTTTCTGTTTGATAACCCACATTAATTCATACTTTTGTCCACATTCATTTTATATGTATTTGTTAATACCGTTATTGTAGGTTTAACTACACTATTATACTTTATACACTAATTACCATTGTTGTTTATGTTGTTAGCAATGGCTAATTTAGCTCTTCTAACTATAACTTGCTTATTTTTGTTATTTACAATTTTATGTTACATGGTGTAGATTTTTAATGATTCATCAGGTTATGTGTTCTTTTAAAGATGTCAACATATAGTACTTAGGTTCTTAGGTTTCCATTTGATAGCATAATGATTATGCTTTTTATTTTCCTCTAGTGTTCTGTTCTTTGGGTCACTGATTAATAAAACAGTAAAAATTTCATCGGTATGGGAATCTGGTTAAAATATTAAGAGTAATTCATTTCAAATAACTCATTTTATCCAGTCACTTCAGTTGTAAGTTTATATATATATCCCCGTAATCCTTTACTATGTTTGGTACATGACGGTCATTAAAACTGAGCATGTGCGGTTGCGCTCATATCTTTGTAAAGTGTTGATCAGTCTCGTCACTTATCATCAACCCATCGTGTTCGACGCTATGCATGATGGGAAGTGTAGTCTGTGGGGCCAACTGCGTTAGTGGGAGATTAGAAAACCAGGGAATATAGATTGGATGGGGTTTATAAGAATAATTATAAGTATACAAGTATGAATAATTAGAAATAAAGGCCATATTATTTGTAGCTAAATCGTAGAATGTATTGTTTAATTGAAATTATGTTGCATTTATATTCACTGAATATAACTGTAAATTTTGTACATTTCTGTGTGTTTTCAGGTTTATGACCCGTGGTCTGTTCTGTTCGAAATTACAATAAACTACAAAACAAAAGACAAACACGAGTCATACCAGGTGTGCTGCCTGTCAGTAACCCATTCGGAGGGTTGTAATTAAAAAACATCCAAACAGTCATAAACCGGAGGCTACCGGTCAACATTGTGGCCTGGGTTTGAAGCCAATACAGAGCCCGGAGCTTCCATACACTTTCTACTCAACTGTTAACCTGTAAGCTATAGAAGGCGGCAAACTGACAACATGACAGAAGAGGAGAAAATGGAGAGGCTAAGGCAAAAGCGTATAGTGGCCCAGACCGCATTCACCAAAAGAGCCAACCATCTCATCTTGCGGGCAGAAGCACGAGTAGAGAATGAGCTCAAGAGCAAGTGGAGAAACTTTAAAGGGGAACACGCCAAAGGTACGGACGCAGGACTTGATTATGCCATGGCCCTGCGATAACTGGAGGCTAAAGAGGCCACAGAAAAGGCGGATCAGGTTGACAGGAAAATAATGGAATGTGACCATAAGTTTGATGATATTAAGGATCTTGTCTTAAATAGCCTCTGGACCAGGTTTGCTGAGGAGCAAATCTCCGCTCTCAAAGAAGAGGCCGGCTCAGCCCTGGATCAAGCGGAAGCGACTGATCACCTGAAGATGAGCAGGATGGAGCGCGATTTGGCAAATAAAGACCTCAAAAGAGAAGTAGATGAAGTCGACAGACATGATCCCTCGAGCCAAGTTTACAGAGCCAAGAGGAGACTGCAGGAAGCTGAGGAAGCGATTCGAGAGACTAAGTGATAAGTGGGCATGGCAGAGAAACAGCTGGTCTGACGAAGAAGAGGAGCAGAAAGAACAGGTGAAACTAGATGTTGCGGAGAAAAAGAACCAAGACGAGCAAGCTGTGTCTATACATTCTGACCCTAACATTAACCTGTCCTGTCACATAGATAGTCATACCCCTGTAAGACAAGTCCGGCCTAACCCTCCTGGCGTTCCCGCCTATCATAGCTATGGTGCACTTCCAAACGCTGCAAGCACACCACTGCAAGTCCAAGAAGCTCCCTGCATGTACCCTGGGCAACTCAGCCTCAAACCACAGATCACCCTGCAACGAGCTCGCCTGCCCACATTTTCTGGTATCATGAGAGATTACTACCGCTGGAAAGCTGAATGGGAGGATATTCAGCAGCTGGGGAACCCCCATGGAATAGAAAACACACGTAAGTTTCATCTCCTTGGAAGCCTTGACAACAAAGTCAAGAGAGACCTCGTATTTTCCAGCTGCGGATCTGCCGACGATGTCTTCAGACTCTTGGGCAACAAGTACGGAAACAAGCCTAAAATATCAATCAATCAATTTTTTTATATAGCGCCAAATCACAACAAACAGTTGCCCCAAGGCGCTTTATATTGTAAGGCAAGGCCATACAATAATTATGTAAAACCCCAACGGTCAAAACGACCCCCTGTGAGCAAGCACTTGGCTACAGTGGGAAGGAAAAACTCCCTTTTAACAGGAAGAAACCTCCAGCAGAACCAGGCTCAGGGAGGGGCAGTCTTCTGCTGGGACTGGTTGGGGCTGAGGGAGAGAACCAGGAAAAAGACATGCTGTGGAGGGGAGCAGAGATCAATCACTAATGATTAAATGCAGAGTGGTGCATACAGAGCAAAAGAGAAAGAAACAGTGCATCATGGGAACCCCCCACCAGTCTACGTCTATAGCAGCATAACTAAGGGATGGTTCAGGGTCACCTGATCCAGCCCTAACTATAAGCTTTAGCAAAAAGGAAAGTTTTAAGCCTAATCTTAAAAGTAGAGAGGGTGTCTGTCTCCCTGATCTGAATTGGGAGCTGGTTCCACAGGAGAGGAGCCTGAAAGCTGAAGGCTCTGCCTCCCATTCTACTCTTACAAACCCTAGGAACTACAAGTAAGCCTGCAGTCTGAGAGCGAAGCGCTCTATTGGGGTGATATGGTACTACGAGGTCCCTAAGATAAGATGGGACCTGATTATTCAAAACCTTATAAGTAAGAAGAAGAATTTTAAATTCTATTCTAGAATTAACAGGAAGCCAATGAAGAGAGGCCAATATGGGTGAGATATGCTCTCTCCTTCTAGTCCCCGTCAGTACTCTAGCTGCAGCATTTTGAATTAACTGAAGGCTTTTTAGGGAACTTTTAGGACAACCTCATAATAATGAATTACAATAGTCCAGCCTAGAGGAAATAAATGCATGAATTAGTTTTTCAGCATCACTCTGAGACAAGACCTTTGATTTTAGAGATATTGCGTAAATGCAAAAAAGCAGTCCTACATATTTGTTTAATATGCACTTTGAATGACATATCCTGATCAAAAATGACTCCAAGATTTCTCACAGTATTACTAGAGGTCAGGGTAATGCCATCCAGAGTAAGGATCTGGTTAGACACCATGTTTCTAAGATTTGTGGGGCCAAGTACAATAACTTCAGTTTTATCTGAGTTTAAAAGCAGGAAATTAGAGGTCATCCATGTTTTTATGTCTGTAAGACAATCCTGCAGTTTAGCTAATTGGTGTGTGTCCTCTGGCTTCATGGATAGATAAAGCTGGGTATCATCTGCGTAACAATGAAAATTTAAGCAATACCGTCTAATAATACTGCCTAAGGGAAGCATGTATAAAGTGAATAAAATTGGTCCTAGCACAGAACCTTGTGGAACTCCATAATTAACTTTAGTCTGTGAAGAAGATTCCCCATTTACATGAACAAATTGTAATCTATTAGACAAATATGATTCAAACCACCGCAGCGCAGTGCCTTTAATACCTATGGCATGCTCTAATCTCTGTAATAAAATTTTATGGTCAACAGTATCAAAAGCAGCACTGAGGTCTAACAGAACAAGCACAGAGATGAGTCCACTGTCCGAGGCCATAAGAAGATCATTTGTAACCTTCACTAATGCTGTTTCTGTACTATGATGAATTCTAAAACCTGACTGAAACTCTTCAAATAGACCATTCCTCTGCAGATGATCAGTTAGCTGTTTTACAACTACCCTTTCAAGAATTTTTGAGAGAAAAGGAAGGTTGGAGATTGACCTATAATTAGCTAAGATAGCTGGGTCAAGTGATGGCTTTTTAAGTAATGGTTTAATTACTGCCACCTTAAAAGCCTGTGGTACATAGCCAACTAACAAAGATAGATTGATCATATTTAAGATCGAAGCATTAAATAATGGTAGGGCTTCCTTGAGCAGCCTGGTAGGAATGGGGTCTAATAAACATGTTGATGGTTTGGATGAAGTAACTAATAAGAATAACTCAGACAGAACAATCGGAGAGAAAGAGTCTAACCAAATACCGGCATCACTGAAAGCAGCCAAAGATAACGATACGTCTTTGGGATGGTTATGAGTAATTTTTTCTCTAATAGTAAAATTTTGTTAGCAAAGAAAGTCATGAAGTCATTACTAGTTAAAGTTAATGGAATACTCAGCTCAATAGAGCTCTGACTCTTTGTCAGCCTGGCTGGCTACAGTGCTGAAAAGAAACCTGGGGTTGTTCTTATTTTCTTCAATTAGTGATGAGTAGAAAGATGTCCTAGCTTTACGGAGGGCTTTTTTATAGAGCAACAGACTCTTTTTCCAGGCTAAGTGAAGATCTTCTAAATTAGTGAGACGCCATTTCCTCTCCAACTTACGGGTTATCTGCTTTAAGCTGCGAGTTTGTGAGTTATACCACGGAGTCAGACACTTCTGATTTAAAGCTCTCTTTTTCAGAGGAGCTACAGCATCCAAAGTTGTCTTCAATGAGGATGTAAAACTATTGACGAGATACTCTATCTCCCTTACAGAGTTTAGGTAGCTACTCTGCACTGTGTTGGTATATGGCATTAGAGAACATAAAGAAGGAATCATATCCTTAAACCTAGTTACAGCGCTTTCTGAAAGACTTCTAGTGTAATGAAACTTATTCCCCACTGCTGGGTAGTCCATCAGAGTAAATGTAAATGTTATTAAGAAATGATCAGACAGAAGGGAGTTTTCAGGGAATACTGTTAAGTCTTCTATTTCCATACCATAAGTCAGAACAAGATCTAAGATATGATTAAAGTGGTGGGTGGACTCATTTACTTTTTGAGCAAAGCCAATAGAGTCTAATAATAGATTAAATGCAGTGTTGAGGCTGTCATTCTCAGCATCTGTGTGGATGTTAAAATCGCCCACTATAATTATCTTATCTGAGCTAAGCACTAAGTCAGACAAAAGGTCTGAAAATTCACAGAGAAACTCACAGTAACGACCAGGTGGACGATAGATAATAACAAATAAAACTGGTTTTTGGGACTTCCAATTTGGATGGACAAGACTAAGAGACAAGCTTTCAAATGAATTAAAGCTCTGTCTGGGTTTTGGATTAATTAATAAGCTGGAATGGAAGATTGCTGCTAATCCTCCACCCCGGCCCGTGCTACGAGCATTCTGACAGTTAGTGTGACTCGGGGGTGTTGACTCATTTAAACTAACATATTCATCCTGCTGTAACCAGGTTTCTGTAAGGCAGAATAAATCAATATGTTGATCAATTATTATATCATTTACTAACAGGGACTTAGAAGAGAGAGACCTAATGTTTAATAGACCACATTTAACTGTTTTAGTCTGTGGTGCAGTTGAAGGTGCTATATTATTTTTTCTTTTTGAATTTTTATGCTTAAATAGATTTTTGCTGGTTATTGGTAGTCTGGGAGCAGGCACCGTCTCTACGGGGATGGGGTAATGAGGGGATGGCAGGGGGAGAGAAGCTGCAGAGAGGTGTGTAAGACTACAAAATAGCACTGCTTATCTCAAGAGAAGTGCATGGACTGCCACCTGTCAAGGGAAACAACCCCAGAAAGACAACTGAACTAATTGAGGCTGTTGAAAGAGCTCTTTGTGACCTTCAAGTCCTAGGGGAAGAAGATGCTGTGAAAAATCGGCTCATGGCGCAGTCGAATGAGAGCAAGCTGCTGGATTCCTTGAAAGAAAAGTGGCTAACTTATAAGAACGACCCAATGAGCGGCTTCTCTGCAAGGAATCACTTTGACTGCTTACTGGAGTACCTAAAGAAACAGGAAGACATTCTTGAGGATTTGGATCAGCTTCAACCCAGCTCAAAAGACTATGCTGAGAAGTCACAGGAAAAAATAAAGAAAAGAAAGCATTTACCAAGGCTACATCTACTCAAAGGGGCTCTCAACCTAGTTTCTGCATAAGCTGTGGGGACAAAGGGCATGCAGGTAGACCCTTTGCCTGCAAAGCCTTCAAGAAGCTTAACCTGTCAAGCAAAAAGGCTCAGCTAAAGAACTCAGGAATGTGCTTCAAATGCTTATGCTTCCATGATGAAGATGGCAGTTGCAGTCAAACGTTCCTGTGTTCTAAAGAAGACTGTCGGAAAGGAGGGTCCTCAGACCACAACTACTTGCTCTGCCCGTCGCCACTAACAAAAAAGAACGATAAAAAGAATGAAGAGCAGAGCAAAACAAAAGTGGAAAAGAAAGGACTTGGATTGACGAGCAGACAAGAGAAAGTCCTTGCCAAACTTTCGCCCGAGCTGAAAGCAGAGGTTAAAGAAGTGTTCTCAAATAAGATCTCAACGACTGTGTGCACAAGTACTGACAGTGAGCCCAAAGAGTACCCAGTAGTGATGATGTTACTCTCAGTGACAACCAACTCGGGCCAGCTAGTAGGTACACCCATTGATCTCGCTTCAGATACTAATTATATCTCAAATGAAGCCGCTGAGCGTCTGAAGCTACAAGGCGAAAACATCAAGTTGACTGTCCAAGGAGTTGGAGGAACGGAGATGGCAGTTGCGACCAAAAGGTATACTCTGAGACTAAGAATAAAAACGCAAAAAGGTACAGTGGGAGAGCATAAGCTACTATTTTACAAGTTGGAGAACATTGCAAAGGTGAACCAGGCAGTCACACCACAGCAATTGTTAAAATTCTTTCCCGACATCGCCGCTAGTGACTTGGTTCACCCAGCGAAGATTGACCTGCTAATAAGTCACAGGGAAGGTCGCCTGGTCCCACAGCCAGTCAAGGTGGAGGGAGACCTAGTCCTCTGGGATGGTCCTCTTGGAATAACAGTCGGTGGGGCTCTTTGAGGAAGTAGATCTTGCAGTGCACAGGTCTGAAACACACTTTGCAAGATCAATGAGAACAGCTTCAAAAGCCTACAGAGAAGTTCTTGTGGGTTCGACTTAACCTAATAAAACTCAGATGTTAGATGGCGGAACAACCCTTCGAAGTATAGCAACTATCAAAAAGGAAATTTTTGAATAGTTTAAATGGGACTGCGCTGGCGCAGCCTGTGACACTCTTTGTGGTGACTGTAAGTGTGGTAGATATCCCCCTGGTGGTAAAAAAAAAATGATGCTGGGAGAAGAAAGAGAACTCGAGAAGATCAAAGAATGCCTTACTTATGTACAAGCCAACAAGCATAGCGAGTCACCTCACTGGGATGCAGCTTATCCATGGAAGGGAGACCCCGCGACACTGCCGGACAACTGACGTGCAGTGGAGGCAACTTTCCTGAATACCGAGAGACGCCTTGAGAAAGAACCCGAGTGGAAGGCTGCATACAGGGAGCAAATCCATGAGATGATTTCTAGAGGAGCTGCTGCTAAGCTCAGAAAAGATGAACTCGACAACTGGAAGGGACCAAAGTGGTACATCAGTCATTTAGTTGCACCCAATCCCCATTCATCTTCCACACCTGTGAGAATTGTATGGAACAGCAGCCAAGAGTTCCTTGGGGTGAGTTTAAATGACCTTCTGCACAAAGGTCCAGATGTCCTCAATCCAATCCGAGGAGTCCTTCCGAGATTCAGGATGGGATTGTACGCCGCCTTAGGCAATGTGAAGAAGATGTACTCTGTGTAGCTAAAAGACAAAAAAGTTGCCTAACCAGATGGGAGACGAAGTAAAGCAAAGCACTGGGGGTTGGCTACTAACCTGAAACAGACAAACTTCTTTTGATGACGTCCATCAATTTCTTAAAGAAGCAAGGCAAAATGAGGACGGGAATTGATTTAAGGGAAGATGAAGTGAGAAGTAGCACTCCAAACCCTTTAACTCATTGGATACTAGGGCTGTCACTAACAATTATTTTCATTGTCGATTAGTTGGCGATTATTTTTTTTTTTTTCGCGATTATTTTTTTTTTTTGCTTCGCGTCGTGGTGTTTTAGACTCCACGTTGTGCATTCAAACCGTATAATGCACGGCTTCTCATTGTTTAATCCTTACATATATCAATACATGGTAACTGTTGGGTAGCTAAACATGCTAGATTACCTTGTGTTGTTTGGGGTGGATTCGGCTGCCCCGGGATGTTTGCGTTTCAGGTGCTCGTGCATGACTGTAGTGCTGCCATGATATGCTAGCACGACTTTGCACAGTCTGCATGTAAGTGACTCGGCGGCTTTGTTTTCTGTGAAATGCTCCCATGCTTTGGATTGTTTCGGTCTTGCTCTAAATTTCTCTGTTAACTCAACTTCGGCTCCTTGCTGTTGCTGCTCTGCCATTGTTTATCCGAGTGCGTTGTAGCAGAGTCTCTGCGTAGGGGAAAAAAAAAAAAAAAAATCACTTGGCTACCATATCCGCTTCTCCTTTAAGGAAACAACCCCCCCCCCCCCAAGTTCCTGTTGCAGTTAGTGCTTCCACAAAACACGTCGCCGGACCAAAATGATACAGTTTTTGAATCGTAAAACATGATTGGGCGATTTGTCGACAATGAAAATACGTGTCGACAAATTTTCATTGTCGACATTATCGATAATGTCGACTAATCGTGACAGCCCTATCGGACACTTCTAAGCCAGGTTGCTAGCTTCTACGACCCTATCGGTCTTGCAACACCTGCTAAACAGAAAGGAGTAATGTTTGTGAGGTGACATGTTCTGTTATTTTTATGTTCTTTTTTTATGTGTTGTTTTAAAATTTTATTTTATATGTGTTTTATTTTTGTAAATTTGTGTTTTTAATGTTAAGCAGTTTGGACACCAGTCTGTGCTGTAAAGCGCTTTATAAATAAATGTTGATTGATTGATTGATTGATTGTGAGGGAGTCCTACCAAGAAGCCAGCATAGGCAACCCAGCCAAGGACACTTGGGATGAGCCACTGTCACCAAAACTCAGAGAGGCTGCCATAAGACTGTTTGAGGAGTATGTGAGACTCGGCCAGATAAGGTTTGAAAGAAGTCTCACACCCTTTAGAGCCATTGGCTGCCCCTGGGGTATCACGTTTATGGATGGCAGTGAAGCTTCCTATGGCACCGTGCTCCATCTCCAGTGGGAGACTCAAGAAGGAGTTGTTGTGAGACTGGTGAAATCAAAATCCAAGCTCACTCCTCTCAACCAGAAAGGAGACGTTATCAAGGCAGAGTTATGTGGAGCCGTCTTTGCAACCCGTTTAAAGAAGTACTTTGAGAAGCACTGCCGCCTTAAGGTTGATCGCTGGATCCACTTTATAGATAGCCAAACTATCTTAGGAGACATTCAGAAAGATAGTTATGGCTACCAAACTTTCTTTTCCAACCGTATCGGTGAGATACAGATGGCGGGGTCAGTGGAAGACTGGAAATGGGTCGACGGCAATCTCAATATAGCTGACATTGTCACGAGGGGAGCAACTCCTGAAGAACTCAATGAAGAGTCAGAATGGCAACAAGGCCCTGAGTTCCTAAAACAACCTGAAGCAGAATGGCCTGTGAAGATGGCCAGTGAGATTGTGACAAACGTTGCTGATGATGTAAAAAGAATGCAGAGGAAGGCATTTTCAGCTGTAACCACCAGGGCTCAGGCACAAAAGGTTTTAAGTTCCTGCAACACTGATGATAGCGCTGCCGTGGGAGCAAGTGTACTACAGCCACTACCAAAAGATCAAAGGTCAACCCAAGCAGTGAGTCAGCCAGAGAAAGCCTTGGAGCATGGCACTTGTGCACTTAGTTGAGCCTGAACGGTTCAGTAGTTTGTCAAAGCTATGTGGAACTGTTACCTGGGTTCGACGAGCCACAGAATCTTGGCTAAACATGACGTACCAAGCCTTTGTCAGTAAAGTGGGAGGCAAAGGGTTCTAAGCTGTCTGCAGAAGAGAGAACAGTGGCCTTCCAAGATCTTGCCCTCGCTGCCCTGCAAGGCATGAACTTCAAGACTACAACCTTGAACCACATGGTTGTAACCAAAGATGAAAACTCAGGACTCCTGCTTTGCGGTGGTAGAGTCCAATCCTGGAATGAAGATGGTACAACTGTACCACTGATCCCCTTTCAGTCATGGTTGGGGACCTTGCTGGCTAGAGAAGCTCACAGTGCCAATCATGAAGGTGCTGCTGCCAAGCTGTTACGCACGAGAAGAAAGGTGTGGGTTGTTGAAGGTCAAAGGATAGTCAAGAAGGTTATTAACGAGTGTATCGCTTGCAAAAAGCAAAGAGCCAGACTATGCCAGCAAGTGATGAGCGACCTTACTCCTGAGCGTACTAGAAGAGCAAACCCATTTGAGTATACGACATTAGATTTTTTTTGGCCCCTTCGAGGTGAGAGATGCTGTAAAAAAACAACAACAACAACAAAAAACAAAACAAAGAAGATGGTCTGGGGTGTGGTGTATTGCTGCATGGCTTCCAGAGCAGTCCACGCAGACTTTGTTGACGACTTGTCTGCCGAGAGCTTTCTTCAGGCCGAATAAAGATTCACTGTCCTGAGTGGTCATTCTTGGAAGTTATGGTCTGACACAGGCACAAATTTTGTGGGTACCAAGCCTGCTCTGAAAGACTTACACAAGCACTTAGCCTGTTTACAGAATGGGTCTGTCGAAAGCACAGCAACAGCAAAGAATGGAACTGAATGGCAGTGGGACTTCCATCCTGCGGACTCACCTCACAGAAACGGAGCGGCAGAGGCAGCTGTTAAAGATATTAAAAGAGCACAGGAGCAAGAAGAAACTGTGGAATACTTGACTCTGAACTCCCTCATTTTGGGGCGCACTGGTCATGGAGGAGACATGTACGGGATTGACGGAGAGACCCACCCTTGGCGCAGACTGAGGGCCGTCCAGGCGGGAATTGATAAGTTTTGGTCAAAGTGGAGTGAACTAGCAGCCAAAAAACCTGTTTATCCGGCACAAATGGCACAGAGCGGAAAGAAGTGTCAAGGTTGGAGATCTGGTTTGGATTGCAGTCCAGAATGCCCTTAGAGGACAGTTCCGGCTTGGACGGATTGTCATCACCTATCCGGACCAGACTGGTGTGGTTCGTGATGCCGATGTGGTGACCTGTATAGTCCTTCCTGCCCCCCTTGTATCCAGAGTCCAGGTAAAGGACTCCACCCTTGACTATAGTCCTTTCGCAGACATGTACGGAGACTGGTCGTTTTGCTTCCTGTTGAAGATCAGCAGAAGGTATGAAAGTCCTCACCAATGGGTACCCAAAGGACTCTGTTTGTTTAGTTAGTGGGTAACCCTGGGAGGCAACTGAGTGGTTTAAGGGGAAACCTGCGCTCAGTAGGAGGCAAGGTGGTGGGGCATCCCTCTTTAGTTAGGGCTTTGAGCTAATTATAGCTCTGAAAGACATTTTCATTGTTTCTATGAAAAGGCTTTACTGACTGTTTGTGTTGTGGCCTCCTTGGATCAAGATCAGTTGGCCAAGTGGGAGGTGTTCGGTTCTTTGGGTCACTTGTTAATAAAACGGTAAAAATTTCATTGGTATGGGAATCTGGTTAAAATATTAAGAGTAATTAATTTAAAATAACTCATTTTATCCAGTCATTTCAGTTGTAAGTTTATATATATCCCCGTAATCCTTTATTGTGTTTGGTACATGACGGTCATTAAAACTGAGCATGTCCGGTTGCACTCATATCTTCGTAAAGTGTTGATCAGTCTCGTCACTTATCATCAACCCATCGTCAGGAGCACACAGCCCATCGGTATGTAGCAAATTGTAAACTGTGAAACGTGTACTGAAAGTTACCAATTGCCAATGTACCTTGCTTTAGAAGCAGTTTAAAGCACAGTTAATAATAATAATAATCCATTTTACTTAGAAGCGCCTTTCAAAACACCCAGGAACACTGTACAGGACAAATTAAAAAACAAAGATAAAAAAGAAAGAGAAGCCTATGTAAAACTGGAGGCTGTAGAGTTGCGTTATGTGAGATCGTGGTGTGTGTAGTCATGTGATGTGTGTAGTCATGTGGTGCAACTGGTCGTGTGGAGTGTGTGGTCAAGTGGTGTTATGTGGTCGTATGGCATGAGCAATCATGAGGAGCGTGTGGTCGTGAGGTATGTATGGTCATGCTGTATAGGATTGTCTGAACAGGTGAGTTTTGAGTCTGGATTTGAAGAGGGGAAGGGAGGCAGTGTTACGGAGGTCAGGTAGGAGTCAATTCCAGAGCTGGGGAGCAGAGCGGCTGAAGGCTCTGCCCCCCATGGTAAGGAGACGGGAGGGGGGAGAGTGAGCTGGGGAGAGGAGGAGAAGCGTAGAAAGCGAGAGGGAGTAACTATGTGAAGGAGATAGGAGATGTATGAGGTTATGGATAGCTTTGTAAGTGGTAATGAGAATTTTGAAATTAATCCGTTGTTTTATTGGGAGCCAGTGGAGTTGTTGGAGAGTGGGAGTGATATGGTGAGTGGTGGGTGTCCTGGTGATGATCCGTGCTGCAGAGTTTTGAAGGAGCTGCAATTTCTGGAGGGATTTGTTGGGGAGGCCAAAGAGAAGAGAGTTGCAGTAGCCAAACCGAGAGGTGACAAGACTGTGGACGAGGATGGCAGTGGTGTAAGGAGTGAGGGAAGGACGGAGATGAGCGATAGTGGAGGTGAAAGTAGGCAGAGCGGGTGATGTTACTGGGAGTAAAAGGGTGCTGTTGAGGATGACACCCAGACTCTTGACCTGAGGGGATGGGAGGACAGTGGAGTCATTGATAGGGATAGGAAACCTGTTGGATTTGGAGATAGTGGAGGACGTGCCTACAAGGAGGACTTCAGTTTTGGAGCTATTGAGTTTGAGAAAGTTGGAGGAGAACCAGATGTTGAGTTCCTGTAAACAGAGGGTGAGGGAGGGAGGAGAAAGTGATGAAGGAGTAGTAGAGAGGTAGAGCTGGGTGTCATCTGCGTAACAGTGGAAGTGAATATTGTATTTATGGAGGATGGAACCAAGAGGGAGAATGTAGATAATAAAGAGAAGGGGCCCGAGGACAGAGCCCTAAGGCAAACCGGCAGAAACAGGGAAAGGGATAGATTTATGGGATTTGAGCTGAACAAACTAACTGAGTACGGTTGGAGAGATAGGAAGTGAACCAGGAGAGAGGAGTGTTAGAGATGCCAATAGACTGGAGTCTGTGGAGGAGAATGTTGTGGGAGATGGTGTCAAAAGCTGCTGTAAGATCAAGGAGGATGAGGATGGAGAGTAAACCAGAGTCAGAAGCTATGAGAAGGTCGTTGGTGATTTTCAGAAGTGCAGTTTCAATGCTGTGGAGAGGGCGAAAACCGGATGGAAATTGCTCATAGATATTGTTAGTTGTGAGATGGGAGTGGAGTTGAGAGGCGACAGCTTCTTCGAGAATTTTAGAGACGAAGGGGAGATTGGAAATTGGGCGGAGGTTGTTAAAGTTATTAGGGTCCAAGCCAGCTTTTTTCAGAATGACAGTTATTGAGTTAGTTTGTAATTATTTACTTTACTGCACTATGTCCATGCACAACCCCTGGCAAAAATTATGGAATCACCGGCCTCGGAGGATGTTCATTCAGTTGTTTAATTTTGTAGAAAAAAAAAAAAAATCACAGACATGACACAAAACTAAAGTAATTTCAAATGGCAACTTTCTGGCTTTAGGAAACACTATAAGAAATCAGGAAAAAAAAATGTGGCAGTCAGTAACGGTTACTTTTTTAGACCAAGCAGAGGTCAATTCTGAGGAAAAAATTATGGAATCACCCTGTATTTTCATCCCCAAAACTAACACCTGCATCAAATCAGATCTGCTCGTTAGTCATGGCTCCAACACGAGAGATGTCAATTGAAACAAAGGAGAGGATTATCAAACTCTTAAAAGAGGGTAAATCATCACGCAATGTTGCAAAAGATGTTGGTTGTTCAGTCAGCTGTGTCTAAACTCTGGACCAAATACAAACAACATGGGAAGGTTGTTAAAGGCAAACATACTGGTAGACCAATGAAGACACCAAAGCATCAAGACAAAATACTTAAAGCAATATGTCTCAAAAATCAAAAATGCACAACGAAACAAATGAGGAACGAATGGGAGGAAATGACCGAACTGTAAGAAACAGCCTAAAGGAAATGGGATTTACATACAGAAAAGCTAAACGAAAGCCATCATTAACACCTAAACAGAAAAAAAACAAGGTTACAATGGGCTAAGGAAAAGCAATCGTGGACTGTGGATGACTAGATGAAAGTCATATTCAGTGATGAATCTCGAATCTGCATTGGGCAATGTGATGATGCTGGAACTTTTGTTTGGTGCCGTTTCAATGAGATTTATAAAGATGACTGCCTGAAGAGAACATGTAAATTTCCACAGTCATTGATGATATGGGGCTGCATGTCAGGTAAAGGCACTGGGGAGATGGCTGTCATTACATCATCAATAAATGCACAAGTTTACGTTGATATTTTGGACACTTTTCTTATCCCATCAATTGAAAGGATGTTTGGGGATGATGAAATCATTTTTCAAGATAATAATGTATCTTGCCATAGAGCAAAAACTGTGAAAACATTCCTTGCAAAAAGACACATAGGGTCAATGTCATGGCCTGCAAATAGTCCAGATCTTAATCCTATTGAAAATCTTTGGTGGAAGTTGAAGAAAATGGTCCATGACAAGGCTCCAACCTGCAAAGCTGATCTGGCAACAGCAATCAGAGAAAGTTGGAGCCAGATTGATGAAGAGTACTGTTTGTCACTCATTAAGTCCATTCCTCAGAGACTGCAAGCTGTTATAAAAGCCAGAGGTGATGCAACAAAATACTAGTGATGTGTTGGAGCGTTCTTTTGTTTTTCATGATTCCATAATTTATTCCTCAGAATTGAGTGATTCCATATTTTTATCCCCTCTGCTTGGTCTAAAAAAGTAACCGTTACTGACTGCCACAATTTTTTTTCTTGATTTCTTATAGTGTTTCTTAAAGCCAGAAAATTGCCATTTGAAATGACTTTAGTTTTGTGTCATGTCTGTGATTTGCTTTTTTCCTACAAAATTAAACAACTGAATGAACATCCTCCAAGGCCGGTGATTCCATAATTTTTGCCAGGGGCTGTAGCACGAAAGAAAGTTGGTTAAATTGCATCACGTGTGGTGCGCGGTGTGAGGGGAGCGTGTTCTCGGTTAGCCATATTAGCTGTAGCCAAAACTGTGTGTTTGGTGATTACCAAGCCAAATAATGTAGCAGACTATAGCGTGGTAGGCTTTAAAGGAGTCACGCTAGTCTAAAGGGCTGTCTCTGAGCGTCAAATTGGGTTTTATGCACTGTGCCAGTCGGAGCGTGGGGGAGCTGCGCTCTGTGCAAGTGTGTTCAACGCTATGCATGATGGGAAGTGTAGTCTGCGAGGCCTACTGCATTAGTGGGAGATTAGAAAACCAGGGAATATAGATTGAATGGGGTTTATAAGAATAATTATAAGTATACAAGAATAAATAGAAATAAAGGTTGTATTATTTGTCACTAAATAGTAGAATGCATTGTTTAATTGAAATGATGTTGCATTTATATTCACTGAATATAACTGTAAATTTTGTTCATTTCTGTGTGTTTTCAGGTTTGTGACCTGTGGTCTGTTCTGTTCGAAATTACAATAAACTACAAAACAAAAGACAAACACGAGTCATATCAGGTGTGCTGCCCGTCACTAACCCATTTTGGAGGGTTGTAATTAAAAAACATCCGAACATATAGTATGCTAACAGAGTTACTTTAGATAGATACCAATACACTCATACATTCATAGCTTCTGTTTCTATAATAAAATACCAGATTTATAGCTTAGCCTACTAACTATAATTTAATTTTACTCATAGTCTATAACATACTAACATACTAAATTACTAGGGCTGCAGCTATTGATTATTTTAGGAATCGAGCATTCTATTGATTATTCTGGCGATTAATCGAGTAATCGGATAAAAAGTACTTTTGCGTTTTAAAACATTAACAGTCCAGGGCTCTCCATAAGTAATGGCACAATGTCACTGCGTCATCACGGAGATTGTCAAATTTAGTGTATCCCTTTCTGTTTTCCTGGGTAATTATTTTTTCACATCTTTACAAGTTTTGGATCTTTCCTGGTGTCAGGAGCTCAGCCAAAGTCGGGCCAAAGTCTTGACATTTTGCTGAAATGGCGATGGGTTGCGGCTTTCTGTTTTTTTGTTTCCCCCAACTTGTAAAATTTAGCCATTTTTATTTATTTATTTATTAATGTGGTGGACTGGGTCCCTGCATGAATTTCTTTTTAACACTTTCTGAGATTCAGCCAACGCATTTCATTTTCAGCTGGAGGTTGAACATGCAGCCTCGCAGTCACTGTTTTTTTTAATTATTATTTTATTTGAGTTCCAATGTTTGTTAAGCATTGTGTGTTGCCCAAAAAAAGCTAACATTTAAAAGCGAAACACTCACTGCAGTCTAAGCAAAACACAGAAGAAAGCGTGGACTTCTTCCAGAGACTGTCTGTGGCTGAGACGGAGCTGTGTGAGGGCAATGCTGAGCCGCTCACACCAGGCAGAGAGAGGCAGCAGCTGGCCCGCACGCAGACAGCGGCCAGCGGACGAAACTGTGTTGTTTTTAAAAAACAAACACACTGCTTTGCTTTAATGCACAGTAAGCTATTTCAGATGATCAGCGTGGACCATCTTTTTCCTAAAAGGCTTTATTTTACTCTGTGTCGCGTTGGAAAGCTGTAGCTTTTGTGCTAATTTGATTAGCGCTAACAGAACTCATGCATGCTAGTCTTCTTCTGTTTGTTTTTCTTGGGACATTACAGCACCACACACAGGCCTGGCATATGCACTACAACATTAAACGAAGCTGCGAGGCACAGAATTCGCCTCGAACAGTTTTTGTAATCAAATTATTCGAGTTACTTGGCTAATCGTTTCTTTCTTATGTCTTATTATTTATTATTATATATACGTTTTTCTTGAGCCGCTTGGGTGGGTAGGGAGAGTTCCCACGGGATAAAAAAGCTTTTCAACCTACCATACCTGGTTCTCAAGACCAGGCACCTAAGTGGCTCTACTCTACTCAATTCTACTCTTCTTCTTTTTTTAGATATTTAGATATACCTTAGTATACACTGGTAGAGTTCTACTTTAGAAGTGGAAAATATTATAGAAGACATACAGTAGTGTTCAGAATAATAGTAGTGCTATGTGACTAAAAAGATGAATCCAGTTTTGAGTATATTTCTTATTGTTACATGGGAAACAAGGTACCAGTAGATTCTCACAAATCCAACAAGACCAAGCATTCATGATATGCACACTCTTAAGGCTATGAAATCGGGCTATTAGTAAAAAAAAGTAGAAAAGGGGGTGTTCACAATAATAGTAGTGTGGCATTCAGTCAGTGAGTTTGTCAATTTTGTGGAACAAACAGGTGTGAATCAGGTGTCCCCTATTTAAGGATGAAGCCAGCACCTGTTGAACATGCTTTTCTCTGAAAGCCTGAGGAAAATGGGACGTTCAAGACATTGTTCAGAAGAACAGCGTAGTTTGATTAAAAAGTTGATTGGAGAGGGGAAAACTTATACGCAGGTGCAAAACATTATAGGCTGTTCATCTACAATGATCTCCAATGCTTTAAACTGGACAAAAAAAAACAAAAAACAGACGCATAGAAGAAAACGGAAAACAACCATCAAAATGGATAGAAGAATAACCAGAATGGCAAAGGCTCACCCATTGATCAGCTCCAGGATGATCAAAGACAGTCTGGAGTTACCTGTAAGTGCTGTGACAGTTAGAAGACGCCTGTGTGAAGCTAATTTATTTGCAAGAATCCCCCGCAAAGTCCCTCTGTTAAATAAAAGACATGTGCAGAAGAGGTTACAATTTGCCAAAGAACACATCAACTGGCCTAAAGAGAAATGGAGCAATATTTTGTGGACTGATGAGAGTAAAATTGTTCTTTTTGGGTCCAAGGGCCACAGTTTGTGAGACGACTCCCAAACTCTGAATTCAAGGCACAGTTCACAGTGAAGACAGTGAAGCATGGTGGTGCAAGCATCATGATATGGGCATGTTTCTCCTACTATGGTGTTGGGCCTATATATAGCATACCAAGTATCATGGATCAGTTTGGATATGTCAAAATACTTGAGGTCATGTTGACTTATGCTGAAGAGGACATGCCCTTGAAATGGGTGTTTCAACAAGACAATGAACCCAAGCACACTAGTAAACCAGCAAAATCTTGGTTCCAAACCAACAAAATTAATGCCTTGCAGATGTGAAGAAATCATGAAAAACTGTGGTTATACAACTAAATACTAGTTTAGTGATTCACAGGATTGCTAAAAAAGCAGTTTGAACATAACAGTTTTGAGTTTGTAGCGTCAACAGCAGATGCTACTATTATTGTGAACACCCCCTTTTCTTTACTTTTTTTTTTTTTACTAATAGCCCAATTTCATAGCCTTAAGAGTGTGCATATCATGAATGCTTGGTCTTGTTGGATTTGTGAGAATCTCCTGAATCTACTGGTACCTTGTTTCCCATGTAACAATAAGAAATATACTCAAAACCTGGATTAATCTTTTAGTCACACAGCACTACTATTATTCTGAACACTACTGTACCTTACTGAATTTTCATGTAAAGCGAAAGCCAAACATCAACAACATCCAGAAACGCCGCCCGAGCTCATTTGAAATGGACAGACACAAAGTGGAAAAGTGTGCTGTGGTCTGATGAGTCCACATTTCAAATTGTTTTTGGAAATCATGGACGTTGTGTCCTCTGGACAAAATAGGAAAAAGACCATCCAGATTGTTACCAGTGCAAAGTTCAAAAGCCAGCATCTGTGATGGTATGGGGGTGTGTTAGTGCCCATTGCATGAGCAACTTACACATCTGTGATGGTACCATCAATGCTGAAAGGTACATCCAGGTTTTGGAGCGACACATGCTGCCATCCAAGCAACGTCTTTTTCAGGGACGTCCCTGCTTTTTTCAGCAAGACAATGCCAAGCCACATTCTGCATGTGTTACAACAGCGTGGCTTCATCGTAAAAGAGTGCGGGTACTAGACTGGCCTGCCTGCAGTCCAGACCTGTCGCCCATTGAAAATATGTGGCGCATTATGAAGCGCAAAATATGACAACGGAGACCCCGGACTGTTGAACAACTGAAGTCGTACATCAAGCAAGAATGGGAAAGAATTCCACCTACAAAGCTTCAACAATTAGTGTCCTCAGTTCCCAAACGCTTATTGAGTGTTGTTAGAAGGAAAGGTGATGTAACACAGTGGTAAACATACCACTGTCCCAGCTTTTTAGAAATGTGTTGCAGGCATCCATCTCAAAATGAGCAAATATTTGCACAAAAACAATAAAGTTTATCAGTTTGAACATTAAATATCTTGTCTTTGTGGTGTATTCAACTGAATATAGGTTGAAGAGGATTTGAAAATCATTGGATTGTTTTTATTTACATTTTACACAACGTCCCAACTTCATTGGAATTGGGGTTGTAGAAAGTTCACATTGAAGATATGCTCATATTTGAACAGTATATGCGCTCAAACCTTCTCACGCACTGTGTGCTGGGATATGTTTCAGTGCTGCCCCCCACACACACATATATTCCTCAACAGGTTATAGAATGGATGTAATATTAGCAGAACCACACTTTAGGCAGAGGTCGTGGCCAACCATTTAAATGTGCTCATTTCCAGTGCAGAAGGTTAGAACCCACCCCTGCCCATTGTCCATGTAATGTGGAGTTGCACCAGGAAGGGCATCCTGTGTAAAACCTGTGCCAAATCAATATGCAGATTCACCTCAATCTGCTGTGAAAACAAGGGAGAAATGGAAGAAACTTAATCAGAGGATGAGTGAACTCAGTGCTGCCTCCAGGAACATCTTCACTGACTCCTGCTCATGTAATGAACTTACAAATTGACAGAGGGTGAAGAAAAGAGAGCAGGTAAGCAAACTCCGGAAGGTGAAAACCTGATGCCACCTGACTCTGGGTGGTCCTGATTTGCACTCACCATCTCCCTGGTCTCGTTGGTGGAGCTGAAGGTGGTGGGGATTTTGGGCTTGATGTTGGTGGCCCTCCTCTTCTCAGTCACAATGTCTGTCAATAGGTTCATGAGCACAAGATCATTCTTCAGCAGCGTCACTGTGCTGTCTTTCTTGTCATACCTCAGGTTTGTCCTGACCAGCCCAATGGTCACATGAACCTGTCCAGGGTACTGGCGCTCACCAGGCTGGAAAACATGCCACCACACTGATCAACTGATTGTTGCATTTGCATACATCATTTGAGAACGTCTGTCCAAAGAAATGTCTTGAAATGTTTCATTATATCAAAACCAAAACATAAATAAACAAGAGCCATTAGGAATTGACATGCCCCCCAGTCCCCACAAATCAGAAATACAAAGTGTCGGGAGATCACCCAAGAACACACTTTTGCTAAATATCAATGAAATAGTCAACTGGTTCTTGAGATATCACATTAACAAGGGTGGCAATGACAACACCTTGTACATCTCGCTATGACCTTGAAATTGACCCCAAGGTCACTGTAGTAGACTGACGTCATGGATCATCAAAGTACACCCTTATGTTAAATATGAATGAAATTGGTTAACTGGTTCTTGAGAAATTGCGTAAACACCACTATTCTACAGGACACTGTTCTATTACGATCCCCCACGATCCAAAAACAGTGCAAAAATGGAATGAAATGGCTTACTCCGGCATGCCTCCTATCAGGCTGGCTTATAAAGTGCCCATAATACTCTTGAATTTTCTGGTGCACAAAGTACACTACTTTACACTTTACGTAAATCCTGCGTGATGCTGGAAGATAGGGTGGCTCTCTTCGAGAGCTGTGTCCGTAAGTTAGAACAGCTTCTAAGCTCAGTGGAGATAGATAATACGAGCACTCCAGATGACGTTAGTGTTGGGCCGGCTAGCGTGCCCATTAGCATCAGCCTCAAAATGCCAGCTGTAGAGGACGGCTTTTGAACTGTGGTTAGGCGGAGGAAGTCACATAGGGCTTGGTGCCCGGTTGTGGTACCCAGATCACACTCGCCACTGCGAACTGTGAATCAGCTCTCCCCCTTGTATATGCCTGATGTGAGTTGTTTGAGCCCACGGGTGACTTCCACTCCTATCTCCAGGCCAAAACGCTGGGCTTTAGTGATAGGGGATTCTATCACCCGCAAAGTCAGGTTACAGACACCAGCTGACGTTAAATGTATTCCTGGGGTCAGAGCTCCCAACAACACTGCTTCCTGCCCGACAGGACCTGGCTGCTAATGAATCTTGGGCCTACCCCAGTGATGTCCGAACACTGCTGGAGCCCGGTCCTGGCCTGATGATGGCTGGCAGCTGCTGGAGCTGCTGTTACCTTTGCGTTAGCTCACTGCTCCAATTTATTCAGCAGTGCCAAAACACGAACACAAATAACCGATAAAATAATCAGTTAAATGATTGAAATAGTAACAAAAGCACTCCTGCATCTCCGTCTCACCATGCTGCCCATGTACCTACAGTTGTATGTAAACTTTTGGGCCCCCCTGATGATTTCCATGATTTTCCTTTATAAATCATTTGTTGTTTGGATCAGCAATTTCAGTTAATCCTATAGCAGACAAACATAGTGATATTTGAGAAGTGAAATGAAGATTATAGGATTTACAGAAACTGTGCAATAATTCTTTAAACAAAATTAGTCAGGTGCATAAATTTGGGCACCCCAACAGAAAAAAATACATCAATATTAGTAGATCCTCCTTTTGCAGAAATAACAGCCTCTAAATGCTTCTAATAGCTTCCAATCAGAGTCTGGATTCTGGTTGCAGGGATTTTGGACCATTCTTCCTTACAAAACATCTCAGGTTTGTTGGTTTCTGAGCATGGACAGCCCACTTAAAATCACACAACAGATTTTCAATAATATTCAGGTCTGGGGACTGAAATGGTCATTCCAGAATGTTGTACTTGTTCCTCTGCATGAATGTCTTAGTAGATTTTGAGCAGTGTTTAGGGTCAAAATTCAATATTGTTTTATTTGTCCCTAAGGGGAAATTTGTCGTGAACACACAGGCAGCCACATAAAATACACTAATCAAGTACAGATATGATGACAGACCCAGGCAGTACAAAGCAATCACAATGGCACATTAGTGACATGCTCTTTGGTTTGAGTTCAGGAGGTTCACTGATATGGGGAGGAATGAGTTATTATATCTGTTTAGGTATCTCATTTGGTTTTTTAGATGGAACTCGGTCGCGGTGTCCAGATGGATGCAGCTCAGGGTCATTGTCTTGTTGAAAGATCCAGCACCGGCACAACTTCAACTTTGTCACTGATTCATGAACATTGTTCTCAAGAATCTGCTGATACTGACTGGAATCCATGTGACCCTCAACTTTAACAAGATTCCCAGTACCTGCACTGGCCACACAGCCCCACAGCATGATGGAACCACCTCCAAATTTTACTGTCGGTAGCAAGAGTTTGTCTTGGAATGCTGTGTTCTTTTTCAGCCATGCATACCGCCCCTTGTTATGTCCAAATAACTAAATTTTGCACGCGCGCGCACACACACACACACACACCTTCAACATCTTAGTCCAATTCAGAGTCATGGGGGGCTGGAGCCTATCACAGCAATCACAGAGCGAGGAGGGGTACACCCTGGACAGGACGCCAGTCTGTCACAGGGCCACAAACAGACAAACAAACACATTCAAACCCACTCGCACACCTACGGACAATTTAAAGATTCCAATCCACCTAATCTGCATGTCTTTGGATGTGAGAGAAAACCAGAGCACCTGCTGCCACTTCGGGCCTTAACTAGTACTGTGCCTGCGGTCTTCCATTTCCTCACTATGTTCCTCACAGTGGAAACTGACAGCTGAAATCTCTGAGATAGCTTTTTGTATCCTTCCCCAAAACCATGATGTTGAACAATATTTGTTTTCAGGTCATTTGAGAGTTGTTTAGAGGCTTCCATGTTGCCACTCATTAGAAGAGATGCAACGAGGGGAAACATTTGCAATGGCCACCTTAAATACCCTTTCTCATGAATGGATTCACCTGTGTA